>NC_092354.1:10972329-11009645 GCF_963676685.1 Mytilus edulis
AAAATAAAATATAAAGAAGATATTATTGGTAGATCTGAATAGAAGGATTTGTCTTTAAGGACCCGTGTATTTATAACAAAACTTATTTTCAATATTATTTTTCCCTTAGAGTATCACCAACCCAGTATTCAGCACTTCAGTGTTTACATGAATATCAGTTATATGGTCTTTATTAAATAAATTTCCTGTTACAAAAAGGATTTTCTTATCTGAGGAATAGATTACCTTAGCGGTATTTGGGACAGTTTTTCTGTACGGGTACTCAGTGCTCTTCAACTTTGTTTTTCTTTGGCTTGATAACTGTTTTGATCTGAGAGCATTCGTGATGAGTCTTTTGTAGACAAAACGCGCGTCTGGCGTATTAAACATAAGCCTGTTACCTTTGATATCTGTTTATACTATTTCTTATATATATATATATAGGTCAACTGTGCTGCTTGAACCCTTCCTGTGGCAGATCGTGTCATATCCAAACAGATATGTGATATATTTTAATAGAAAATAACTGAAAAATCGCCGTAACAACTATGTATGAGTTACTGCCGCTTTCATTTGATGTTTTAAATTGGTTTTCATATGAACTCTTATTGTTTACATAAATAACCAATCAGTTATTGCGAGACTATTTATCACAATACAAATATTATTTATTAAAGTTTTGCACTGTAGAAACAGGATATATATCTTCAATGAAGCAGGACGTGATTATCCTTCCTGGAAACTCAACATTACCTCAGTTCATGACGATGTTCCTGTTGCTTTGTGTTTGGTCTGCTGTGTAGCAACACAATAATGGACAACATTTGATTGCTCCAAGAAACAGATGGCGATTTAGAAAGGACTGCCATACAGCATTGATATTGCTTCAAAGACTTTTAATTCATGATGAAAGCCACATTTATCAAAAGAAATTATCCAATCCCATCATTCTCCAGAAGTCGGGTCTTGTGCTGATAACTAATTAACAGTTAACCAAATTTAAATTCAAAATAGACTCAATATTTCATCTTCATTTCTAAACGTTGTGCATACGATATAGAAAAGCAATGCTTATTTAATTTGAAAAAAAGATTTGAGATTGCAATCATTTCTTTGTTCCTGTTATGAATTGAGCGATACTTGATATATTTTATGTATTTAGTTTACATGTTTAATGTTATATTTGTAATTCTCATCGGATTGTGTCAAATGTGTTGACGTCTTTTTATTATATTTAGGTGTTACGGATAGAAAAATTAATCACCGCCTTTATTAATTATATTAAATTTTTAACGATTATTTACGTTTGAAGTTGGATTCATAACAAACTGGACATATATATATTACAGTTAATTGCTATTAATAAGTATTACAATATGCATTTTGTTTAAATGAATTATCAGTATTTAGTTCTAATATAATTTTAAATCAATCCTAATTCTATCTCACTTTGATAGTTTTTCATATGTGACGTCATGCTGTTTCTAAATTTCATAAATTCAAATGTGGCATAACGTTTGTACCGTTTCGCCATCGTATGTGACGTCACATTTTTTTAATTACGTTGACGCCTGGACTGATTCGGGTGGGTCTATTCTGTGTTAAACTTTAATAGCATTATGTATTCGGGTTCATTTTTTTCTGTAATTAGTAAATACTTCAGTTTCATTATATATATCTCTTTCATATTCATTTGTTAAAATTTACTGTTTGCAATAGTATGAATTGTTCTATATAATAAGGATGTTCTTATCCCGGTCATAAAAACAATGCCGTATTTGGCAAAACCTTTTCAACTTTTCATCTTCAGTGCTGTACAACTTTGTACCTTTTTCACTTTCGATCTTTTATATCTTGGCGTTATGTATTCGGGTTTAGTTTTCTGTAATTAGTTAATACTTCAGTTTCTTCATGTTAACTCTTTCATATACATTTGATAAAATTTACTGTTTGCAATAGCATGAATTGTTCTATATAATAAGAATGTTCTTATCCCGGGCATAAAAACAATGCCGTATTTGGCGAAACCTTTTCAACTTTTGATCTCCAGTGCTGTACAACTTTGTACTTTTTTCACTTTCGATCTTTTATGTCTGGGCGTCACTGTTGATTTTTGTGTGGAAAAGGCGCGTTTTTGGCGTATTGAATTTTAAACCTGATGCTTTTTGTTATCTATTAATCATGTTTTTCTTTGTCTAATATGTTCTCCTATTTATTTGTATTGTAGTCCTGTAATATTATGTTGTCATCTCAATGTTATATTAAACTTTGCCATTAAAGTGCGAGGTTTGGCATGCCACAAAACCAGGTTCAACCAACCACTTTTATTCCCCTTTAAAAGTGTCCTGTACCAAGTCAGGAAGATGGTCATTGTTATATTATTGTTCGTTTATGTGTGTGTTGCATTTTAACGTTGAGTCGTTTGTGTTTTCTCTTATTTTTGAGATATTGAGATAAGACGTGGCACGGTACTTGTCTATCCCAAATTTATGTATTTGGTTTTCATGTTATATTTGTTATTCTCGTGGTGTTTTGTCTGATGCTTGGTCCGTTTCTGTGTGTGTTACGTTTCGGTGTTATGCCGTTGTTCTCCTCTTATATTTAATGAATTTCCCTCGGCTTTAGTTTGTTACCCCGATTTTGTTTTTTGTCCATGGATTTATGAGTTTTGAACAGCGGTATACTACTGTTGCCTTTATTTAGTATGCAGCAAAGTCACATGCCCGGCAGGTAAATGCAAACATGGATTAAGCCTAGACGGAAACGGATGTCAGACTTGCAAATGTAACAAATTGCCAAAAAGTGAGTAGGCAATGTAAATCTTTTGATCGCACCAACGTATTGTTATTTGTTAATTTTTGCTTTTTTGCATAACCTGCATCTAAGTTTCATCACAATATAAAAATATTGGATTTGGTAAAATTGCAAATGATACCATTCTTTACCAGATACAGAATGCCCGTAGAAGCTAGCAAAAATAAGCTGAAATCTTTGTTGGCTTAGAAAGCATTTGTTACTTTTACACGGTTCTCTCTAACTATCGGATAGATTATTCCCTAGTTTGACTTCAAACCTAGTGATCCTGTCAATTTAGAGGTTGCTTGCATCATTTTTTTGCAACGGATAAACACAGTAAGATGAAGTTGCACACACATTGTTATAGATGAATACTGTTAATTTATAGATACGCTCAATATCAGCTTAATATCCTAACGTAAAACATAATAATAAAACAAGTGTATCAAAAGATATAGACTTAGTGCTGTTTACAAAAGCGTCGTTGAAAACGCCACTCAAGGTTGCAAAATAAGAATGTTCTGAACCTGTGCCTTGTGGTATGGCAACCATCTTTTAATTCGCCGTTTTGATAAGAATGACTATAACTTATTTGATTACGTATTTTTAAAGAAAGAATGTATTAACTATAGGAAAAAATAAAAGTAAGAAAGCAACCATTCATCACTGCTTTGAGTTCGAAACTCTTAAATTTACAATAAAAAAGACTCGAAAGGAAGAAAGCAAAAACCTTTTTCATCCAAATTTCATCATGCATTTGCTATCGGTGGTTTAGTCAGCTTATCAGATTGAAGATACATACTCAAAAGTCAATTCATTGAAAGATACAAAAAAAAATCAATATTGACCAGGAAATATCTCAACAAGTTATTTTAAATAGAGGTCGGACAGTTGTCTGAATGTATAATGGAAACCAGTCAATCTCATTAGTGAAGGGTGGCGTATCAGAACATCGGATTTTAATGAGATTGGAAAACACTAAACATTTATACGTTATTTATTTTGTTTAACTTTTCAATTTTGTCACTATTTTGTATTTTATGTCCATGTCCACATCAGTTCCTTTCACCACCATGGATTTGTACCGATGGTAAACCCACTATATTCTACCGAGAAGGAGTAAGATGTTCTGGACCACCTAAAATCATTCCATGCAATAAAGGTAACATATAGTAACCCTTATTACTACGTATTGTAGCCTTCCAACGTGTTTTGGTGTATCAAGCATGCCTTTTTAGTTTATGTGTTTATCATTACACTTTCGTCATCTTCATATATCAATTTTCACTTTGTAGGACCCATTCACTGTCTTCACTGCTGTGGACCTCCTCCCTGTTGTAATACGTGCGGTTTTAAGTAACAAATTACTCAGTCAGTCAGTCATATATTTTATTCACCAAAATCCCGTCAAAATACATTATTTTTTGTATCTAACGGATTTGAATAAATTGAACTTACAATTTCTATATTGATAAATTGTATAGAAAAGATCCATCTATTGATCATCGAGATTATAATTGAAGACGTTCGTAGGTAATAATATCTGATGTAAATAGATATAAGAAGATGTGATATGATTGCCAATGAGACAACTCTCTACCAAATGACACAGAAATTAAAAACTATAGGTCATAATACGGCCTTGAAAAATAAGCAAAACCAATACTGCATAGTCAGCAATAAAAGGTACGGTCTCTAACACGAGGCCTTCGCTCATACCGAAAAGCAAGCTAAAAAGGGCCTCAGAAAATGTCATGTGTTTAACCATTCAAACTTGAAAACCAACGGTCTAATCTATATGAAAAAAATGAGAAACGAGAAAGGTTTATGAACCACACAACAAACGACAACCATTGAACATCAGGTTCCTGACTTAAAAACGTTTAAATAGAAACCAACTTCCACCCTTAGTTTAATCCATAGTGTAACATTACATAGAAATACACATTATAAAATATCAATTGAAATGGCTTAACTCAATCTTATGATACACGAACACACACATGTGAATACATACTGAACGAATGGATTTGATTTATGGCACAATGTTCATACATTGTTACATGAAGATTAGACACAGCGTATGCATATCATGATTTCTGCGTGCGCAAGGACTAACCCGTGAATACCTTTACATGTGTTTTGTGTTTCAAAATTTTATAAAGACGATGTAAGTATATTCTTACGTCTACGAATGAGGAAAGTCATATCGTTAATAGTGATAGTGGGTTTTTTTTCAAACTTTGAAACAAATGTGTATTCAGATATATACGACTTCAGTGTTAATTACAAAGACAATATAGTAATAGCACCTAATTATAATAATTGCATGTTTTATTATTTTTCAAAATGTAGCCATTTCCTTTAAGATTCTTGTTTCTTCTTGGGTTTTATTTCTTACTAATTGAATGGAAAAGAAAGAATAGCTTATGAAGACAGGTTCACGTTGAACCATATCGAGTACACTCCAGTCGATTTTATTTCAAATATAATTTTATAATTAAAATGATCAAATGAAGAGATAACAACGTGAATCATTTCAAATTTTTTTGTTCATCGGATTTTCAAGAGACTGTTGTTTCCCCCCAACAATACCACCTGAATACGACCTCCCTCCCTTACGTTTTTCTGAAAGTTCGTGTCGCTCTTTTTTCTATTTTTTTTTTGTTTTTATGCCCTTTATGGTTTTTTTTTAATGTTACCAAAACATGATTTTGTCTCTTGTTTTCCTTTTCCAAAACAAACTCTTTTCTTATTTTCTTTTTATAAAACGCTCACTACGAACACAGTGAGAATAGGACACATGATTGATTTGTTTAAAAGATAACATGCGGTAACGTCTTCTTTTATTCTGCTCCTCACTTTAATTGTCGTTTATAAGCGAAGTGTTGCATTATATCCATATTCAAGCAATAACATCAGACTTAAAATACAACAACTTCTAAATCAACGTCGAAACCTAAATTTATTGGTTGATTGATTGTTGGTTGCTAAACGGCCAGTGGCAAATATTTTATGCATTTTCAGGACAAAAATCCTTAATTTATAAATAAAAAACTTCTGTACTCCCCTAGTTCATGAAGCAAGTTCTAGATTTGCATTTCGTACAACGGGTGAGGTTTAAGTTGATTATGAGCATTGTATTGCTGCATAATCTATGGTTCGTAAGAAGCATTATTGTTGTGTGTTTTTTTTAATTTTAATTGTAGCTGAAAATTATGTTAGGAATTTAAGTATTCGTAGTGCTAAAATCAGTTTGGAAATCATTTTTTCTCAGGAGACCGTTTTGGTGAGCGACAAAATTATTGTATTGAAGATGACTTTAATAAAAATGTGTTTTTTTATTCTTTTCATATTTGTTCTTTGGTTGAATGTTTTTCACATGATGAAAACAATTGGCGGAAATGATAGTGTTTCAAGTGACTGGACTATCATTTACAAGTAAGAATTAGTTGAACTACCAAAAATATTGGACAAGATAATGGTTTCTTACAGGTAAATGACAGTTTAAACACAGAAATAAAGAAATGGTACAACAATAGAATGACGTCACAAAAAAATTTACAGATATAACGTGGTTTCAAAATGAAAAGATGTTAAAATGGCCGCGCGCAGATAATTGATACTCTGAATTTAAAATCGATGCTGATCTTAAATCAAGCAGAAAAATATATATATTTATGAATTTGTGTTTTTTTATACAGAATGAATCAATTGTTCACTTTTATGCAAAGTTTTCCTTAAAAATAAGATAGAAACTATATATATGAGATATATGTAAAATATATTTTAACCAGTAGCGTACAACAAATTGTATTATTCAGTAGTTTTATTGAATTCATCAGTTCAAAGGATATACACATTTATAACGACAGCCTTGCTCGCAACATTTCTTTGTTCCAGGGCACGATGCGTCATTTTTACAGTGTCTTTGAACGTTACAATAAGTCCGTGGATATTTGTCTCTTGGACAACGGCCTATTTTCGTTGTTTTGGCTACAATGGTGAGAAAAATAAAGACATCATTATAAAGTTTACTATAACGTATATATTCGTAAAGAATACCACTATTAAAAGTAATTTAAACTTGAATATTAAATAATCAAATATAATGAATACAAAATTCGATTTGATGTTTCCTTTTTATATTCATTATATTTAGTTCTTGAAGTAATATACCGCAATAAATAATATTTCTCTGTAGAAATACATGTATGTAATGTATAGAAAATGAAAATGTAATATGATTGAAAAAACAACAACAATCTACCTGAAGACGTAGACGTACGCAACAATAGTTCACCGTTAAGCCTTCAAAACCCAACAAAACACATACTGTAAGTAAACATTGAAAGTCGCCGATTTGACTAAATGTAAAACAATTGAAACAATTTAACTAACGTCCTTGTTTGTGAACAAATCAAGTTACGAAAAATAAACAATACAGAAAGCAATCAACGCCAACATTAATTACAGGCAAATAAAACGGGTACATGCTCATACCAAAAGTTGTTACTATAACTAAAGGAGAATTGGGCTAGAACAAAACTTAATAGGCGTCCTTCATTTTCCACATTTGAAAGGGTGAAAAATACAACTTATAAAAGATTACACATTTTCAATCGCTATCCACTACCTGTTACAGTGACGAAACAGCATAACATTTAAAAAAAACATACCCTAGTATAAAAATCAGCTAAATATACCTCAGCTCCACTTATCAGCACAAAAAATCAACAATCATCAAAATAAGTCACATAGTTCCAATGTTAGTCTATTCTTATTAAAGAAAGTCGATAACAAGAACAGTTAATTCTGGTTCCCAAACTAAACAAAAAATATTAATAACTGAATATAAATCTTTAGAAATATTTGACATATACAATAAACAATCATTTTCAACATGTTAAGTCTTATACTTAAGCTATAATAAAAGACTCAAACTGTAAATTGTACAACAATTAAAACTGGAAAACTAAAATCTTAAGATTAACAAAACATTATGAAAAACAAATGGCCTAGACAGGAACCAATGATAACCACTGACTGCAGGATCCTTACTTGGAGCAGACACATAGAAAATGTGGGTAGGAGTTGGGGTGAAGAGTGTGACATCGAGGTATAAAACTTTACACTGATGGAATTGTTGAAAATGATTGTGAATGTTATAGTCTTATATTTTCAGACTAATATTCAGTTGTTAACATTTTTAATCAGAGCTTTATTTGTGAATTCATACTTGGCATGTTTGCGCGTCTTTATTGTTTGTTGGTATTTGTTGAAAAAATAGTGATCTGAATTAAAATGTGAATTTGGAAGTAATCAATGTCAATTACTTAGTGTAACACGTGATATTAGAAGTGGGAAATGCCAACTTAGAGTTTTACAACCAAATGTTACTGTTGCTCTCGTAAAATTCATCAAACATAATTCAGATGACGGTCATATCAGACAAGTATTGGTCTTTACTTACCTCGTAACCATTACAATTATAACAGTTGTTGTTACACATGTACTTATGAAATCAAAACACATTGCTTATCTATAAGCAATAGCTAAAAGTTAATAGTTAACTACATTGCACTTTCAGGAGATTCGCTACTCAGTTTCAGAATAAAAAGCTTTTCATAACACTAGTATATATTGATAGGGACTTATTAAAGTAACCAATTTTTGGGGGAAAATGTTCTCTCTTGCTATTTATAGTTTTATCATTTTTTAAAAATAACAAATATTTATTTTATTCTTAGATGCATGACTTTTTTATTGGTTGTAAATGGCTTTAAATTAGCTGGCAGATAACTGCGAGTACTCTCAGATGTGTTCATTGTGTCTATTTGTGTCGGGATGTATAAGTACCCGGCCACGTCCACTTGTATTTGTTGTCTATCTGATGAGTTAAGCCTTTTTCAACTGATTTTTATAGTTCATTCTTATGTTGTACTGTTATATCACTGTCCCAGGTTAGGGGGAGGGTTGGGATCCCGCTAACATGTTTAACCCCGCCACATTATTTATGTGTGTGCCTGTCCCAAGTCAGGAGCCTGTAATTCAGTGGTTGTCGTTTGTTTATGTATTACATATTTGAATTGCGTTCATTTTTTTACATAAATAAGGCCGTTAGTTTTTTCGTTTGAATTGTTTTACATTGTCTTATCGGGGCTTGTATAGGTGACTTTGCGGTATGGGCTTTGCTCATTGTTGAAGGTCGTACGGTTACCTATAGTTGTTAATGTTTGTGTCATTTTGGTCTTTTGTGGATACAATGTAGTTGGCTTATTGGCAATAATACCACATCTTCTTTTTTATATATAAGACTCTTACAGATGGCTTATATTTAAACGTGTTAAAGATTTATAAAAAGAAAAAAGGGGGTCAATGGGCAAAATTTGTATTGCATTAAAATGGATAAAACCAGAGGATTCTAAAATTCTGATAAAATTTCAAAAACTTGACAAGCGAACATCCTTAAGACAAAATTATCCTTACCATTCGGACAACAGGCATGGTATTCATCAGCCGGTCCACCTTTACAATGATATCCAGTAGGACATTTGTTAGAACTAACAACCATTCCACAGAAACGTGTTGGATGAGGATCACCATAATCACAAGCTTTATTTACATAAACATATAAAAATATCACTAATACGTATTCTAGGTATATATCACATAGTTTCAACAGCTCTTTGAAGTAATACACTAGGTCTTTTTCGATATATATTTTTTAGATAAAAAGATGGCAATCAAGCGACTATGGCAGATGTAATACACAAACATAGTCGTCGCTGCATTAAACACAAACATTTGTCTTCTCTGAATTTATAACAAATAATGGTCATATCTGAATCACACTACGTGGTAGTAACGTAGGCAGTGATCACGTGATTTGTACTGTCTAATTTGAGTGCAAACACTTTTTTTTTTAATCTTGTCTTCTTTACCTAATATTACTTGAAGTCATTCATACCATTACAAATATATAATTTAAAAAGTACAGATTGCATCAGGCACTGTAATTGTTACACTACTGATATTGTTTCATTTTAAAACCTTCTGACCAGAAATATATTTCGTTTTTCGAATACTGGTCGTTGTAAACTTTTTTCAATACTTAATAAGCACTACATGGATGGCGCATGTATAATATCTGTAAAATACAGTTATGTCACATAGTAAATGTTCTCTTCAATGATAAAACTTACGGATTTTACAGCAGACAGAGTTTATGCAGTAGGTTCCCGATGGGCACGGTTTACTGGGAAATGGTTCTATTTCTATTTCACATTCACCTTGAGGCGTTCCCTTTTCACAGACTGAATCTATAATACAAAAGTTTTAATTAAATAGCCCGTGATAGTTATTTTTAAGAAAAAATCATTCTGCTGACAAACTTCCGTAAAGCACAATCTTCAGTGCCGCCTGTCTAGGTGTGATCAGTTGATTTACGCATAAATATAAAGAATAAGTATTTGCACCGACTCAACAAAATATAATTTGAATCTGTCAAAATTTTAAAATGCTTAGTGAAACATTTAACACAATACGTCATTTAAAACGATAAACACACATAACTCACGAACACAGACAAATGTCAGGCTCTTCACCTAGGACAGAATCACTCAGAATTTGGTGGATTAAACATGTATGTTAGCCATGAACACTTCCCTAATTCGGGGAAAGTGAGAAAAAGCATTAAGTCAGACTGTAAAAATCATTTGAAGCATCATTAAAAAGACAGCGATTGACGAAATGAACTGATGTAAAGAATCACGTAGAGCATCAATAGGAGGCATTTATTGTTTGCATCAACTTTTTGTTAAAGACAAGGAATCGGTCATGTAATTGTAGTAGCAGTTTGAGTCGTAAAAGTCGTAAGATCTTGAACATGAAGGATTTTTAAAAGAAAAGATCACAGTTGGAATTGTAAGGGTACTTAATTCTAGTTTAAGGTAAATTATATATGAGTGGGAGGTTTAGCTAGTTATGAAACAAACTTTATCATCATCTGTCATTTTTTCAGAAGGAAATGTGTCTACCAATTCCGGAATATGATAGTCGTTTTGTTTTGATATTTGGTTAGGGACTTTCCGTTTTGAATTTTCCTTGGTATTTTTAAATTTTAACTCTTTACATATATGTATCATGATCTTTTTGTTTAGTTTCTTTTGTTACCTATTCTGATATCGAACTCGGACTTCTTTTTAACTATGATTTACTACGCGCATTATTGTGTTGCAGGCATAGGGGGAGGTTGAGATCTTAATACATATGTTTAACCCCGCAGCATTGTTTGTGCTTATTCCAAGTCTGGAACCTGTGTCCTTTGCTAGTCTTGTATTTAGGAGTTAAACATGACATCCATTATCACGGAACTAATCTACATTTTTCTTTCAAGACCAGCTAAAACACGCCTTCGGGTGCGGGAATTGCTCTTTCTAGTCAACAATTGGTTGTATTCGGCTGTTATATATTACCTATTCTAAACGACAGCAAACTCAGTCGTTACCGGGGCATTCTAGTTTACCTGCGCAACAGGTAATCAATAATGGTTCATTCTAATGTGATGTGCTTCTCTTGTATTGTGAATAAACACAATGCACTAAATCCAATAAAATTTGTTTGCAAATGGGTATATTGACTACTGCAGAATAATGACTTTGATCAACTTGACATGCATTTAGCATATTTCTTTAAATTAAAACACTTCCAAACTCCAATGATGCACTTGTTATACTAATTAAATTATCATGACTGTAATGTGATGCAATTCGAAATTGACATATTTGACCTAGATACGATAACTGTTCATGCTGGCTGTTAAAAAATCTTCCCTCTGAAAAAATCGCATTGCCAGTCGTTTGCTAGTTTACACATAAAAAGGAGGTTCATGTAAGAACCTACACACACGTTATACACTTATACACATCGGACATAGATATTAACCTAATTGTCCTAATCAGAATCGAAATAATTGATGCAAACTTTACTTAATTGTAGTTTGGACATGAGTAGGCATTATATTCGTGTTATTTTAGCCCTCACTATTGCTCGGGTAAACAAAATACGAATACAATACCTACACATGTTAAAACTACAATAAAGTCTAACTTGCATCAATTATTTCTTAACAATACCGGCAAAATATCCTACAAAGGAACACAATCTCGATATGTGGCATGATAATTGCAACGGATCAAGACGTAAATTCGACTAGGCTCAGTGATTTCTTATTTTTTTGTTTGCAGCTGACACTAGAACTGAAATAGTTTGACATGTAGAGGTATTCTCGATTTACGATTTTTTATCAGGAAGAAAAGGGAAAAACACTGTGTGATAATCGAATTTGATTCTTTTTATCTAAACTATTATACTAATATATATATATAGAACAATATAATCACGTACTTTCCTTTCATATTGAAATAAATAACAGAACATCCTTACCTGTTTTGCATGCACAAGTTGGACAATTGTTTGCATCCATAACATTACCGAAGGGACATGCTATAGCACAAACAAGGCCACATCTTGGTACTGTAAAACAAAGTGTATTTAATATAAATTAAACAAATTGCATATGGGAGGTTTTTCCTTGCCACAAACCAGGTTCAACCAACCATTTTTTTTTATTGAAATTGTCTGTACCAAGTCAGGAAAATGGCCATTGTTATATTGTACTTCGTTTCTGTGTGTGATACATTTAAATGTTGTGTGTCTGTAGTTCTCCTCTTATATTTGATGTGTTTTTCTCAGTTCTAGTTTTAGTTTTTAACACGGATCTGTTTAGTTTGTTAATTTACTCATTTGCCATCTCAACACGTCTTTTGTAAATGAGCATAGCAAACGTTGCTTGCATTTCTCTGTTTTTTTTTCAGAATACTAAGCATGCTAAGCATTCAGTATTATTAAATACCAATTTTCGTGGGTACAAGTGAACTAAACAACAAATTCAAATATTCGACGAATTACAAAATTATAAATCAAAGTATCTCGAATTTGACTTACACAGTCATCTCAGTACCTGAATCTATGACAAACGAGACGATTTTAATTTTGAAATTATAAATTTCAGCCACCTTAGTAGCAACATACCAACTTCACCTGCACATGGGATATATATTTCCTAACGTTTTCAATATTCAAGAGCTTGCAGCTCCTACTCAGACTTTGTAAAACGTCATCAGTGTCTGAGTTGAAAGTTGATGAACCAGGGGTATGTCAAAGAACGTCTCGTCCTTTTTCTGAAAAAAAAGTTCATCGGAAGGTACCAAGACCTTGTTGATAAATATTCTGTATCAACTTCTCAAATAATACACGATGGTCTTGATGTATAGATTCTGCGTACTGATGTTGTTTATCATCTTAACAACATGTTTATTTGTTCTTTCATTTGTCTTTGTTCTATTATTTATATTACGTTTACTGTTGAATGGTTTTATGTGAAATCCGTTTGACGTGGCTCGGTACTTATACATCTCGTCAATGTGTGTGTATTGGCTTTCATTTTTTGGTGGTTTGTTTTGTATATGCGACTGTTTGTATTTCTTTTCTTCGTATTACGTGACTCTGTACTTTAAAAGATCCCGTCAGTATTATTTTGGTCTATAATATGTCATTATGATATATTTCTATTATGAATTACTATATACGTTGAACCACAAACGTCAAAATCATTCAATAGCGTAGTGGAATTAACTATTTTTGGATTCTCATTAATTCCACCTATAACTTTTGGACTAGTTT
This sequence comes from Mytilus edulis, assembly GCF_963676685.1. NCBI lineage: Eukaryota > Metazoa > Mollusca > Bivalvia > Mytilida > Mytilidae > Mytilus > Mytilus edulis. The sequence continues at coordinate 10,985,851 of NC_092354.1, forward strand.
AAATCTCGGTCTATTTCTGTAATGTGTTCTTACATACTTTTGATTTTTTAACTCTGTATGCTTACATCCTATGAAAATTTTAAAACTGTTTGTATGCACATTGAACGACAAATTTATGTGACGTGTACAAATTTTGTGACGTCAGACACTCAAGTCAATCCATGTGTTCGTAGATAGATGTTTTTGTGTTCTGTTAAATTGTCCCTTTTAAAATTGTTATTCGATGATGACTGATGTACCCATATTTTGACTATTTTATCAATTGTGACTGTTTATTTAACGCATCATCTAAATATAACGGAATTTGATGAGACTGTTATTAAAGAGAGAGGGTTAGCGCTATAGAACCAGGTTTAATCCACCATTTTCTACATTTGAAAATGCCTGTACCAAGTCAGGAATATGACAGTTCTTGTCTATTCGTTTTTGATGCGTTTTGTTATTTGATTTTGCCATGTGATTATGGTCTTTCCGTATTGATTTTCCTCTGAGTTCAGTATTTTTGTGATTTTACTTTTTGAAATATTGAAAAATCAACCGGGATCAGAAAAAACATTTGATAGGTAATTAGGTTAGAACTTCGTTTGTACTTTTACAATGCCAAATATATTAACGTTTCTTTATTTTAATGATCAACCAAACAGCTGTTCCATCGATATAGACTAATGTTATATCGAACGGTTTTGAAAACATATGCAATGTATATTTCAACTAACGATGAAAAGTACAATATGCTGTTCTGAAATCGAAGGATCAATCTTAAATAACATTTTAAACGAGGTGGAACCATGGAATGACTTTTCGATCATATTGCCTTTATTTGTTTGTCATAAAAGTTACAGTCAAATGGAGATAAATTAACGAAGACAGTAAAGAAGAGGTATATTTCAACATGACTGCACCTTAGCCACCTCATGCTATAAATAACAGTGTTTAAATAGTTTTATAGACCTATATTTTTTTACTTTTACAAATAAGACTTGGAAGAAAGAATTGTCGCATTGGCACTCATACAACATTTTCTTCTATCCATTCAAATAACGGAAAGGTATCTCTATAGCAATGCTTTTTACTATAAGTAATAATTCAAGATATCTCATACACATTATGAGATATCTTTAAAAAATTATGATATATCTTATCTAGTTTTTGAGATACCTTATGTAGAATACATAACAGTGTTCATTATTTATAAGATATCTCATTTAATATATAATATATCTTATATTATTTTATGTTCATAAAATATCTTATATAATTTATTTTCATTAGATCTTATATATAGATTATAACATGTCATTTTTCATATCGCGTGTATTATCAGCCCTAGGTTCAATATCAACCCAAGAGCCGCATGGCTCGAAAGCTGATGTTGACCGAGGTCTGACAATACATGCGATATGAAAATGACATGTTATGATCTTTTTATCATATGCTTCAACAATGGAACAAGAGGCTCTCAAGAGCCTGAATTGCTCACCTGAATTTTTTTGGTTTAATCTCTCATCAATGATTATTTTTGCTTTTCAATTTATTTAAATGTTCTTTGAATCGTCCTATTTTCTTCAAAAGCAAAAAAAAAATCATTTTCTCCTATGTTCTATTTTAGCCATGGGAGCTATGTTTCTTGACATGCAAGGAAATGAAATATAAAATTTATACTAGATACTCTGAAACTCTGAAACTCATTTAGCCTAAGTTTGGCTGAAATTGATACAGCAGTTTCAAAAGAGAAGATTTTTTAAAGTAAGTCAACATGATGAACAAATTGTGAAAAAAGTCTTTAAAGGGCAATAACTCCTAAAGAGGTCAATTGACAATTTTGGTCAAATTGACTTATTTGTAGATCTTACTTTGCTGATCATTTTTGCTGTTTACAGTTTATCTTTATCTATAATAATATTCAAGATAATGACCAAAAACTGCAAAATTTCCTTAAAATGTCAGATTTGCTCTTAATGTTTTCGTTTTTGAGATATAAGCCAAAAACTGCATTTGACCCCTATGTTCTATTTGAAAAAACGGCGGCCATGTTTTTTGACGGATCAAAAATCAAAGCACACACTTTGTGCAGGATAATCTAAGGAACAATCATGCTAAGTTTTAACCAAATCCATTCAGTAGTTTCAGAGGAGAAGATTTTTTAAAGTTAGCAAATATGATGAACAAATTGTGAAAAATTGTCATTAAAGGACAATAACCCCTTAAGGGGTCAATTGACAATTTTGGTCATATTAACTTATTTGTAGATCTTACTTTGCTGATCTTTTTTGCTGTTTACAGTTTATCTTATCTATAATAATATTCAAGATAATGACCAAAAACTGCAAAATTTCCTTAAAATTAACAATTAAGTGGCAGCAACCCAACAATGATTTGTTTGATTCATCTGAAAATTTCAGGGCTGATAGATCTTGACCTAATGAACATTTTTACCACATGTCAGATTTGCTCTAAATGCTTTCGTTTTTGAGATATAAGACAAAAACTGCATTTGACCCCTATGTTCTATTTTAATTAACGGTGGCCATGTTTTTTGACGGATCAAACATCAAAGCACACACTTTGTGCAGGATAATCTAAGGAACAATCATGCTAAGTTTTAACCAAATCCATTCAGTAGTTTCAGAGAAGAAGATTTGTTAAAGTTAGCAAATATGATGAACAAATTGTGAAAAATTGTCATTAAAGGACAATAACCCCTTAAGGGGTCAATTGACAATTTTGGTCATTTAACTTTTTTATAGATCTTACTTTGCTGATCTTTTTTGCTGTTTACAGTTTATCTTTATCTATAACACTGTATAATAATATTCAAGATAATGACCAAAAACTGCAAAATTTCCTTAAAATTACCAATTAAGTGGCAGCAACCCAACAATGGTTTGTTTGATTCATCTGAAAATTTCAGGGCTGATAGATCTTGACCTAATGAACATATTTACCCCATGTCAGATTTGCTCTAAATGCTTTTGTTTTTGAGATATAAGCCAAAAACTGCATTTGACCCCTATGTTCTATTTTAAGTAACGGCGGCCATGTTTTTTGACGGATCAAAAATCGAAGCGCACATTTTGTGCAGGATATACTAAGGAACAATCATGTTAAGTTTCATTCAAATCCATTTAGTAGTTCCAGAGGAGAAGATGTTTGAAAAATTGTTAACCACGACAGACGACGACGACGACGACGACGACGACGGACGCCAAGTGATGAGAAAAGCTCACATGGCCTTTTAGGCCAGGTGAGCTAAAAATAACAGATTCATATATTAATCCTTTAACGTGGTTCCCAAAAAGTGGTTCAAAGACTAAACGTTCACGGACGTTGGACCCCAAATTTAGTACAGTCGATAAGAAATTTTTCTATCATATGCATCAACAGAAAAGAAAAACATTTAAGTATAGACGAATCAAACAAAACAAATCAACAATATACATAATGAACACTTGTTTTAAAGTAACTTTCTGTTTAATGTTTGAAATTGTTAAATAATCCCTTTACTTTTTTTTCAATTATTTTACTCAATATACTTTCCAGTATCCAAAAAATTGTTTTGTACACTTCTTTGTAATGTTTCACTGAAAACGTAGTATTTTCCGGAATTTGCCTAGTATCACCAGAATGCCATGTGATAACTTTACGGAAAGGCATGTGATAACGTTCGAAGCATATGATAAACTTTGCATACCAGCCCGCTAAGCACAAATTCGAAAAATATGGAATTTACTTTAATTTAATACTATTATCATACAGTAAACATCATATGTTATTAATTCTAAGTATATGATAAAATTTTCTGTATAAGGTGGACGTAAAATCTGATGCCTCGTGTAAAGAGAGTGCCACGCTCTTTGCAAGTTGAGAACCCTTGCAACAATACTTTTAGGGGTCCGTAGGTGGCCTGTAGCAAGGCAAACTTTCTATCCCTATCCAATATACCCTCATTTTCCAGTGGCAGCTAAATTTCCCAGACCATCATCCTAGATGGCTTTTATTATAACAACCTACCTATTGTATTTATTATTAACTTGTTCTAGTCCTGAATATGCATGAAATATTTGCCACTGGACGTTAAGCAACCAACAATCAATCAATCTGTATGAGGATTTCTTATTAACTATATATCATATCTTATGAATTATATAAGATATGTTACAAAGTATATAAGATATCATATCATTAACATATTTATAGGATATATCATATAGTTTATCCGATATCTTATATACTTTTTTTAATATGATATCTTATAAAAGAGGGACGAAAGATATCAGAAGGACAGTCAAACTCATAAATCGAAAATTAACTGACAACGTCATGGCTAAAAATGAAAAGGACAAACAGACAAACAATAGAACACATGATACAACATAGAAAACTAAAGAATCAACAACTCGAACCCCACCAAAAACTAGGGGTGATCTCAGGTGCTCAGGAAGGGTAAGCATATCTTGCTCCTCATGTGGCACCCGTCGTGTTGCTTATGAGATAACGAATCCGATCAACAGTCTACTAGCAATTCGGTAGGTCATATTTATGAAAGAGAAGGGGATTGTAGTTTCGACGTAAGGAACATATCCGATATCATTTGTGAAACGGTTATTCCATAACGGTCAACTTACTCGTGGCGTCCGTAAAATTAAAGAAGAAATGATTTCAACTTCACCATTTGGAACTCTTGATAAATAGCTTCCTTGTGAGCAACAACCCTCTATCAAGAAAATCATCATACAAATGCAAGCACGGGAATATCGTATCAATGCAGAGATATATACACCATATGCAGGTGCTGCTGGAATGTTGCTTCTTAGAAATGGAAAGTTCATAATTGAAAAGTTGAAATCATCTCTTTTGTAGTAGAGTTTTGTTTACAATCGACCCTCATTGTAAATTATATAATAACCTCATCATAGCTACCAGGATTAAAATTCATATTTACGCCAGACGCGCGTTTCGTCTTCTTAAGACTCATCAATGACGATCGAATCAAAATATGTTTAAAAGGCCAAATAAAGTATGAAGTTGAAAAGCGTTAAGGACCAAAAATTCTTAAAAGTTTTACCAAATGCAGCTGAGGTAGTCTATTCCTGAGGTAGGAAAGCTAGCAGATTTTATAAACTTTATAAGATATATTTTTCAGTATACTAGTATAAGATTTTGTATACAGTATATAAGATTTTTTATACAGTATATCAGATTTTTTATACAGTATATAAGATTTTTTATACAGTATATAAGATATCGTATATAAACATATTTATAAGGTATCACATATACTTAATGATTTTTTTTAGATTGGAATAAACAGTAATACGACTTGCCAAACATCCCTGTACAACATGATGATGTTGTAATTGCATAGTACGCAAGTCTTCCTTCGAAAGACGCTTAAATGAATGTCTAGTGATTTGAGAATGTTATTGTTGAAGCTCTATCACAGACTAAGATGAAAAAACACATACCTGGTGCCTGACACGTTCTACCACAGCTTGGATTAGAACAACACAGTTGACCTGTAAATTAATAAATAAATGATTAAAAGATAAAATATATGGCAAGGGTAACATGTCTGTGTCTCTGTGTGAAAGTAAATCCAACAATGTCGTACCCTTTTATTCCAAAATTAGTAAAAAATAAACTGATACCTATTTAAGACACACCAGCACACTGACCTTGTTGACAGCTCAACCGAGTTACACTGGTTCCTGTATTGAACAACAGTATACCGACCTTGTTTACACTCCTCAACTGAGCTACACTGGTTCCTGTTTTGGATGCAACAGTACACTGATCGTGTTTACACTCCTTACCTGAGTTACACTGGTTCCTGTTTTGGACAAAACAGTATACCGCCCTTGTTTACACTCCTTATCTGAGCTACACTGATTCCTGTATTGAACACAACCGTACACTTAACTTGTTTACACTCCTTATCTGAGTTACACTGGTTCCTGTATTGGACACAACAGTACACTGACATTGTTTACACGCCTTATCTGAGTTACACTGGTTCCTGTATTGGACACAACAGTACACTGACCTTGTTTACACTCCTTATCTGAGTTACACTGGTTCCTGTATTGGACACAACAGTACACTGACCTTGTTTACACTCCTTATCTGAGTTACACTGGTTCCTGTATTGGACACGACAGAACACTGACCTTGTTTACACGCCTTATCTGAGTTACACTGGTTCCTGTATTGGACACAACAGTACACTGACCTTGTTTACACTCCTTATCTGAGTTACACTGGTTACTGTATTGGACACGACAGAAAACTGACCTTGTTTACACTCCGTATCCGATTTGCACTGGTTCCTGTATCGGCTACACGCGGATACTCATGGATTTGATTTGTTATTCAACCAGATTGGAAATCCGGGACTATCAGACGCACTCTGTTCAGAATATATAATAAAAATATGTGTAAATGAAGGGAATGGTGACTCTCTAAACTACAATAGCTACAAGTACACGCAATTATCCAGTAAAATGGATTATGAATGGCATGTCAAAATTGTAAAATTCAATCACACTGCATGAAATTGCATGACAAAAGAGACGGTAGATACTAATGGAACATTCAAATTCATTAGTCGAAATTGCAATTCGGGAAGTGTTTTGATCCTGCTCAAATGTGCTACATTTTTGTTATTCGTTCAGTTTTTGTACATTAATCAGGCAGTCTGTTTTTTCTCGTTTGAAATTTTTTCCATTAATTTGTGATTTCGGGACATTTTATAGTTAACTGTGCGCTGTGAGCTTTGTTCATTATTGAAGACAACGGTGCTATAAATTTTCAAACGTGTTGTAAATCTAACTGATAAACTTTACAAGATGGATTTTAGTATGAATTACTAGTAGAATCGATGATTTAAAAATCAAATATTTATAGATTATCGTTGGTTATCTCAACGAGATTGAGAAAATCAATCGAGTTTAGATGACCAATGATAATCTGTTTATCGCTATTTTACCTTAAAGACGTTGTTTATTTCCTTTGACAACGGCATGTGTTCTTTTAAGTTCTAGCAATACCACTTGACTAAGTTTTCATTTCATTCGAATCCGCTGGGAAAGGAAATTATCAGTCAAAAAGATCAAAGGAAAAAATTGTAATTACTTAGTAGCGATAATCTGTGTTTCTGTATCGGAAATGCAAGTCAATAATATAGGTAAGAACCTTTCATTTCAATACTTGTTAATGTTAAAAAACTTACATGTACGTAATGAATTACGCATAGTATCAAAATCCCAGCTTTCAACATTTTATATGACTAGGTTTAACACAAATGATAATTCTTCAAACAACGTCTTCAAATTAATTACAAAATTATGACATAGTCAAGTATAAAACATATATTTATACTATTTGCATCACATAATGTTGTTATACCATGCTGTGCACATTACGCTTTATCCTACTAGTTTGATAAATGATAGGCTTATGGCCAAATAATAAGTTTTCGAGAGACAAATTAACGCTTTTCCTAATTTTTTAACTTGTTAAAAAAACATATCTTTGTTAGAGTTCGAAAAATAAAAGCATAAAAGATTTACCAAACCTAAGCATTTGAAACCCAGGGAAACGTGGAGTATAAAGTTAAAGTCTAAAATTAAATGTATTGTTTTAAATTGCTCTAAAAGTATAGTAAATATGAACCGTAAAAACATATAATTCATCGATTGAAATCGAACAATTTTAAAAATCTCTGTTTTTCAAAGCTTATATACCATTTAGTTCATAGATATGCTTGAAAACATTTGAGATATACATGTTATGAAAATGGAAATGTTGTTTCGCTGACGTGGAGTTTATTTCTCTTTTGATCTCAAATATGCTTTAATCACATGTATTTGATTTGTCCAAGCATCAAAGTTAAAAATTTGTATCACAAGTCTCCTTGTTTGCCACAGTAATAGGTTTTTCTAAATCATTTGTATATAATTTGTTTCTTGCAGGGCATTTCAGATTATTTTTCAAAATTTTCAAATTAATAAGTAAATTAATCTCATACATAACATATGTCCAATTAAGACATAATATATATATTAATATAAACAACTGTATGTCTCGAGTACATATTGTCTTAATCTATTATATTTGAACAATACAATCTATTCCCGTTGTTTTCGGATAAAATGACACTTTGATTAATTATTTCCGTATCTTGTTTTATTTCTATATGACTTTTCGTTGACAATGTGCATGACACCGTGAGTACACAGATACAATAATGTTTACCTATATACTTGTTTACAATTATCGTCGGTACATGCATATGAACCCCTTGTATCCTGTTATGAATAATAAACATATGTGTACATGTTGCGGTAATATTTTGCCTGCAGGTAGTTTCTTATTTAAAAAAAGATACATTGCTGTCTTCCTTTTAAGAGGAAATTTGGATGATTTCTTTAGGAGATCAATGATTGACCAAATTTATGTTACAAATAAATAAAAAAAAATAGGGATCCGTGATCCATTCGTTTAATCAAAGTTAAGTGTGGTATTTATTTGTCATACTTTCATAATGCATTTCTCAAATAGATACTTTATTTCAAGAAAAGAAAACCGAACTAAATGTTTGGTTTTGACTAATTGTGCAATTTCAAACGATTACTTCATTTAATAATGCCTATAAATAGGAACAAATATTGTTTGTCATAAGTGACACGATGGTTATAACATACGAAGCTACAGGAACTCTTGATACTTTTATAGATTATTGAGTTTGCTGTTGGTTTTTATTTCAAAGAAATCGTGTTTCTTGTGAAGGTATTTTGTAAACTGTGTATGGACTGCTCTCTGCTTTTTTTTTTGCTTTTTTTTGTCTGATTGTTTTTATGTTTTGTCTTTTGTCTGATTTCTGATTGTCTTCGTCTAGTTTGCATTGTTGTATTTCTTTCCCTTTACAAATATATATCGTTTCAAACTATAATTATGGAAATGTTTATCTCGATAATGCGTACTTTTTTTCTTCTGCAAGCTACATGCTTTAAGAATGTCATTTATCCTATTAATATATTTTACTAAGAAATGTAATACGCATTTATATGTTGTGCGCAATATGTTACATCAACTTAAGATGACGAATTGTGTTATATAAATAGTTTCACACCGGAAAAGTTTTCATGTAAGCTAGTTATAAGTATAAGAAGTTGTTTAGATATCATTCATTTACTTGATCCAGATAAAATAACAATGTGGAAATATGTGATTCTTATACTTTGTGTAATTCAATATGCACATGTAAGTTTTTAAGTACTACTTAAGTATAGAAAAAAAGGCTTTTCCTTTTATTTTTAAATTATTACGCTTGATTTTTCTTTTTTTAAATTTCTATAATATAAAACAATCGTACGTTCATCAGCACTTCACAAAATCATAACATCAAACCAAACTATAGTTTACGCGAGGCATCAGTTTGTGTGATTATTTATTAATGTGTTTCGCTTAAAAGACTATTGGTTCGTGTGTACCTTATAACGAGCATAAATAATGATAGGTTACAAAATCTCTGTGTTTGATTTTCAACAAATAGTGTTTGCTGAACATCAAATGAGTAAGGCATTAACTTAATATATTGTATTTTATAAACAGAAGGTCGGTGGTTTTCTCCGGACACTCCGGCTTCCTCCACCACTTAAAACTGACCGCCACGGAATAGCCTGAATGTGGTACTTAAAAGTGGCGTTAAAACACCAAAAAATTAAAAATAAATAAATTGATTTGCAAAAAATTGTGTTCGGTAAACATCAAATTAGTAAGGCAATAACTTTCCCCAAATATTGTATTTTATAAACTGTATGTTAAACACGTATTAAGATTCGTTTGACCAGTGTTACTTTTGAAGGTCACATTTTATTAAAAAGAAATTGTTGGTTTGCCGAAAAAGATAAAAATCTATGTGTAATTATTCATATTCATGTTAATTTCGACAAACATTTCTGATATAAATATAATGATTCGATGTCGTCTGGTTTTTGTATATCGTTTTTTCTGACATTTTCTCTTATCCGCTAACGCTTGTTGTTTTCTGATTTTGACAGAAAATCAATAATCATCTAGTTTTAAGAGATACACGCATATGATAGCTGTCATTGATGCAATATTATTATTGGATTTATCAAACTGAAATGATTAAAAGATTGAGTTTTAAAATCCCAGTCTCGATGAATAAATCCGATAATTTATAAATCACAATATGAGAATCTGTTTCTCTTTTCTTTTTGGATAAACGAGATTCAATTTTGAGTGCCGTCCACATTATTGATTTTTACATTATATTAGAACAAGAAAAATACAAAAATCTTCATTTATAAATCTTTTGGTCGAATGGAAGAAAACACAAATAAAAGACCATGTAACTTTTAATGAAACATATATGTGTGTGTAAGGTTAATGGCTTAAACGACGTTATCTTACGGTCAGTCCTTTTTATGCATAGGAAAGGAGCCATCAATATGGTTTATTTTAATAGTGTGGTCGAATCGAATGGCTATAGATGTCTTCTGAGCGATTTGTTCTTTTTAAACTGTAATGTAGAAAATCTTTAGAAGTAGATAGTTCACAATATTTCAATTGAATTAAATTTGGCTAAAACTTCGAGAGTGGCAAAAACTTCGAAAGTGGCGAAAACAAAATGATTTCTGAAATCAAGAAATACCATAATCAATTGGTTATTGCAATTTAGACTTTCACTATTAAAATAAACTGCAAAATACACATTTACATAAGCTTGTTTCAGATATTTTTCACATTTGAAAAAAAGGAACCGACTTTTGTGTATTTTCATCTTTGGCTTGAGTAAGACCATAAGTTACACAATATCATGAAATTCTTGTTATATATAAAGCTGGGAACTCAAAAACAGGGCATTTTGTACCAGCCAACAAAGTATATTTGTACTTGGCGACATACAAATCAATCCACCATGTCCAAAGATAAAACAGACAGGACAATGTCTCGGGTTGCCGAAAACAGATAAATGTCAGACAAATAGTGAATGTGGACTTTGTAAGTTGATGATAGCATTATCGATCAATTGTATTTTGAAGTATAGTTATTACGGTGAACTACAGCTGAAAACCAACGCCATTTAAGGATGTATAAATGTTGAATAATTATGATAGTTTCATTTATAAGTTTCAGATTTTAGATTGTCCTGTTAGATGTTAAACGATACTAGGAACAATATTCCTAAACTAAAAATGTAATATGCAATTTAATTAATATGGGTGCTCAGAAAATGACACCTGTTAAATGATTTATGATCAATTCATATACAAAACGCCCATAAAGAAATACACTGTTTTCACATGTGGAAACAGTGAAGAAACAATAAGCGAAAAACAAATACAGCAAACTGCAATATCAATATCCACTGAATTACAGGCTTTCGAAACAAACTTTCAAACATGATGAAGACATTATATAACAATCCAGTTAATTGCGGTCTGCAGCTGGCATGTCAATAACTGCTAATAGTCCTTTGTTAATTTATCTATCATTGTCATTTTTCTTATTTTTCTTTAGTTACCAATTCTGACATCAGACTCGGACTTCTTTTATTTTTTCACTGCGCGAATTTCTGTGCGTCTATTTGTTTAATTTACATTGACTAGATGTATACAGGAGGGTTGAGATCTCACGACGCATGTTAAACACCGACGTACGTTTGCGCCTGTCTCATTTCGGGAGATTCTGAACTTTAATAGTCTTGTATGTCGTTTTTTTACTAAAGTATTACACATCTTTGTATCTTTGTTAAGGGGTAAGCTGGGGGTCGCCTCCGAGTGCCGGGTTTCCTCGCTGTGTTAAAGACACATTTGTGACCTCTCTGAATTTTGTTTTCTTGCGCTATGGTCAAGTTTTTGTTTACGTCTGATTTTGTCTAGACAGGTTTCACTGTGTATTTATCAATCAATGTTGCTGCTATTTAATTTTAATATTGCTTGATTAATAATTAGGGTTGATATTTTTTAAAGTTTATTGGTCAATAAGTTATTAAAACTTCATCATATTATCCTATGATTATAGAAAACACAGCTGAATATTCGATTCCCTTTCATTCTATTTTCTATGTTTATTTTAAATATTGTAGACAAAATGTGTTGCCCAAAAGAATGTGGAAAAGAATGCGTAAGTAATAAAGTTGAGAATGGAAAAAAGTAAAATCACAAAAATACTGAACTCAGAGGAAAATCTAATCGGTAAGTCCATTATCACATGGCAAAATCAAATGACAAAACACATAAAAAACGAATGGACAAGAACTGTCATATTCCTGACTAGGTACAGGCATTTTCAAATGTAGAAAATGGTGGATTAAACCTGCCACTGCTGGTGGACGTTTCGTCCAAGAGGGTATCACCAGCCCAGTAGCCAATACTTCGGTGTTGATATGAATATCAATAATAAGGTCATTTTTATAAATTTCCTGTTTACAAAACTTTGAATTTTTCGAAACACTAGGGATTTTCTTATCCCAGGCATATATTACCTTAGCCGTATTTTGCACAACTTTTTGGAATTTTGGATCCTCAATGCTCTTCAACTTTGTACTTGTTTGGCTTTATGATTATGTTGATATTAGCGTCACTGGTGAGTCTTATGTAGACGAAACGCGCGTCTGGCGTACTAAATTATAATCCTGGTACCTTTAATAGCTATGTATAGCGCTAAACCTCTCCCTTTGATGACAGCCTTATCAAATTCCGTTATATTTACAATGATGCGTGAACTAAACAGGCGTAATAAATAAAATAGTCAAAATATGGGTACATCAGTCATAATCGTGTAACAATTTTAAAAGGAACAATTTAAGGTAGATAGTGTGTCTTCCTCCATCTTGGATTTTGAAATACCAGAAAACAAGGTCTAGATCTTTCATAAAATGTGCAAATTATGAGATTATTAGGTAATTCATGTGTAAGAATTTTCATTATAATATAGAAAATGCGATGTTTTTTTCATATTTAGGGTTGTATTTTACGAAAAAACGAATACTTTTGTTTGATTCAAATTTTTCCTTCTTTGCCAAATAAGGGGAGACAACTCAAATGCAAGGGAAGATAATTCAAATAGTGTTATTTTAACAATAGAATGTGTTATGAATTTACCCATTTTATTATGAAGCAAGAAAACGAGTCCGGTGACCCCATTTTTCTTCTTCTTATCTGAAAGCATAATATTAGAGCTATATTCTCATATTTTATCTCAAAATTCTATGGTGTAGTTTTCATTTTATGGCGGAAAATGCAGTTTTTCATGCATAATCTAAACAAAATCGGACAATTTTGCACAACCTGTAGTGTGAAAATAAGTCCCGTGACCCATTCTTTTTAAATTTTTTTTAAACAAGCAGGATATAAACTACATTTTGGCAAATTATTTTAAAAATCTATGGATTAACAGAACACAAAAACATCTATCTACAAACATATCCATTGATTCGCGTGTCTGACGTCATAAATTTTTATACATCAAATATATTTGTCGTGCAATGTATATACACACAAGTTTAAAATTTCACATGGGCAGTATTAGCATACAGGGTTAAAAAATCAAAAGTATGTAAGAAGTAATTTCAGAAATAGGGCGCTATTTATAATAGTCCAAAAGTTATATAAAATTTATAAGAATCCACAACTAGTTCATGCCACTACGCGATTGAATATTTTTGACATTGTGTTTCAACATATTTTCTAATTCATAATAGAAATAAATTTATTTATCGTAAGTTAATAGAAAAGATTGAAAAAGCATACCTGCCAATTGCAATATGTTATCGTTCATAAGGCAAAATTAGTTCTCCTACGATGGAATGATTAATAGTAGACATATAACCGTTAAAGTAAAACTATATTAGCGTTGTTTCCAAAGTTTCATACCAAAAGTAAGCATGCCTCGTTCTGAAATAATGTGGTGACCATCTTAATATTTAGATACAAGGTTGTATTTGGGAAGCAAGTTATTTGTTCATATATTTAAGATACAGATACGAATCCTTAAGTAGCACTGCAACTTTTGCCGTTCTAGATATAAGACTCGCCTTCTTATCCGAGTGTCAGACATCAACACAGGTGTTGAAATATATTTCTCATAAGAAATACGACAGTTGGTTGAATAGAATTGATAAACTGTCTTGATTATATCCATTGGTAAATGTAGTTGTAAGATTAGTCTTGATTGATGTCTTTTTTTGCAATTGTGTCTTTTTTTTATAGTGTTGGTCATGATTTGGTATCGTCTCTCTTTGTATTTTTCACAATTTGATACTTTGGCTGTGACTGCGAAGATTCTTGTACGTTATATTGCTCAAATATATTTTTTAGATATGTTGAAATATATTGATCTAATGATATCTGTGCCTAAATATCTTGTTATTTATAAATTATCAAGAAAAAACTAACTAACGTAAAAGGTAGAGTTTTTAGCTGTCTATTATAGTTGAATATCTTGTGTTTTCTTTTTTTTTCAACATCGTTTACCAATTATAATTGTCCTTGTCGATTTCAAAAACACCCGTGTTTCATTTGTTTTATTAATTGTAATTGCCTTTATGCAATCTCAATGACAAAGCAAAAATTGATTATTGATAAAAAAAAAAAAAAAAAAAATCTACACAATAAAAGTAAAAAATAATGCAATTTGCAGTGCTTATAGGTAAATTGTTAAACGTTGACAAGTTAACAAAACTACAAGACTTTAAAATTCCAATTGATCAGTACTGTAGTTGATACTTGGTCAATATCAAAAGTGATGTACATGTTTTTGTTTCAATTATTCTTTCAGACATCGAAGCGCAAATCAGGCATATGCCCTACCTTTACAGACGAACCATTGAGTTTTTGTAGCGTAGCACGCATTGCTTCTGGTTGTGGTGGTAATGACGATGACTGCTCAGGTATGTATACTTTGTTCTTTTTACGTCTTGACAGAATACAAATGAAGAAAATAAACAGTGTGTTCACAATTTAATTAAAGACATGTATATGTCAAATACAGAAACCATTCGCCGACATGGCAACCAGGATAAGCTTTAGTAAAATTTCAGCTCTAAACCCGATTGGGAAAGGTGTAATACAACCAAATCATGGTACGTCACATCCGGATGTATACGAAAGTAGGTCGGAAAAAAATATTCCCTTGAATTTGACAGTTGTGGGTAATTAATCCTACATTTTATTGCAGTAAAATTATTTCTGTGCTATAAACATATGTCTTGGGTATTTCAAAACATCATTATTTTTTATTTGGGATTTCTATAGAAAATTTTGTAATCTTGAGGTTACATGGTGACTAAACCTTGTACACAGATAAAATAAGGGGAGAAATTTGATTGGTTAACTTCCAATGATGTTTTTTTTCTTATATGGAATGAAATGTTATTTGAAATTTTTTCTATAGTACTGGACAGGATAAAACTTTTCTCATGCCAAGTATTTCTTTATTTGAAACAAAGATAAATTCTGCATATTTTTTTGAAAAGTGCAAATTTAACAAAGACTAATAGGGGAAAATCAATGGTGGTATTACACCTAAAAAGAATATTCACCAAATTTGATTTGGCTTATTACTCATTATTTATAACACAATCCTTGCTACAACATAGCCATGAGGGAGATGTATAAAATCATCCTTCTGTATAACGGTCATTTTCATAAGTTGGTTGACCAATATTTTCGGTCTATAAGCAATTCATTGGAGACATGTGTTCGTGGTTTTAGATTCTTAGATACAAAGACATTGTCCCATTCCCAATTATGACATGTTCATTCGGGTGCAGCAACAGATCGCAAAATAACTTAAACAACGATAATTCCAAAACGGGGAAACCAACTTAAACCTCCGTAGAAATACCGGAAATTACATCCGATAAACAATGGAGCACCGTCTTTTAAAACCTCTAACATACGACCTGATCAAACAAATAAGGCGTTTGAAGCTTCTTTTCTAAATGAGGGATGAATTTAGCTGAAATTATATCATGCAATTCGTTATTGTATGGGTATCTTGAACATATAGATGAACGGCTGTTTAACGTCAAGTTCCGATTATTGCATCCTGATATGCTGTGAAGATAAACCAAGCTGACTACGCGTTATGGCCAATAGTTTTACTTATTTTTGATAGCTATAGGGAGACAAATAGTTGTTAATCTTTATTTTTCATTGGCAATCATACTAACTTATATGTTTTCTATTTGTTTAAGAATAACACGCTGTTCTTTGATTTGGGTAAATGTGCCCACGGACCGAGGAACAGCCCCCGTGTTAATTTTTTTTTATATGGACGTGAATTATTATATATATTGAAGCAATAAATGTATTTTTGGGACATTTTCCACTTAAAATAGAAAATTGTATACATTGGAGTTTCATTTTGAATACTCGCGTACTCCTTTTTAAACAGGTACTAAAACATGCTGTCCAGATATATGTGGATCTCGACAGTGTAAAGAACCTGCACCAGTGAGTAGTTTTTAAAAATTCGCATTTAATACGATGAGGCTGATGAATTCTGGTTAAATATTACATAGTCGTAAAGGAAGAGGGGCGAACGATACCAGAGGAGCAGTCAATTTGGTGTTTACAGAATGCAGAACATAAATTAAAAAGCCAAAATACAGTGCCAAACAAGAATAGTAAAAACATAACAAATATTTGTTTTTAGAGTTTGCAATATGAAGAATAGAGAACAATGGTAAATACAAAACGAACTATAGAGCGAATGGCGATACTTGCTAAAGCAATTATCTAATATCCAAAAAAATCTTTGTAATGCAACTGCTTGACAAATGTTCATAGCTCACACAAATTTATCTGCTAATTCAGTATTTTGTAAACATATTATTATAACTCTATAGTAGTACACTTTTATAATAATTTATAATTCTTGCTTTTGCAATAAGCACATATGGTGAAACCTAGACAACATTGATCTGCTACAAAAACAAACGTCAACATACATAAAGATGGATATTTTTATAACAGCTGCCATATTGTAGGCTTGGTACAGAACATTTAAAAAAAATAGCGGGTTGAACTTGTTTTCATGGCTAGCCAAACATGTCGCGTATATGGCAATGTTACAAATATCGCTAGAATGACAACTTAGAGTTGCAAGATAAAGTTCAAATGAACGCAAGAACACTCAGGACAGATACATACATCAACAAACAATAAAATAGTAAATTACAACATGGACTAATATTAACATTAAACATTAATACGGTTAATCAATCCTCTAATATAAATACTTGAAATAAAGCAATTGACATTTTTGTTTTGATTTTCTGGTATTTAAAGAAAAATCCATATTGTAGAAGGATCGACCAGAGTGTCCTTCTTTCCCAAAAAACGTCCCATGTTTAGTTTACCAGCACGATTGTAGTCACGAAAAGGAATGTCCCCAAGGTAAGTACATTTAGATTTGATTTTGATTTTTGGTGTTTAACGCCACTTTTAAGCACTGCATTTAGAATATTTCGTGGCAACCAATCTTTTTGGTGGAGGAAGATGGAGTATTCAGAGAAAACCAGCGACTTTCGATAGGAAAACTGACAATCCTAATCAATTAAGAGTGTTGACTGGCTAGTGATTACAGTAGTTGCTACTTAGACCACTGGGTAACCGAGGCCCCAAATACATTTCGATATTAAGGTCTAAATCTAAAACATCGAACATTTTGGGATTATGTATTTGATTGGAAATCTTATTAAAACCGTCACTGAAGGTAATTTAACAAAACTTTGAATTTTTCGAAATACTAAGGATTTTCTTATCCCAGTAATGGTTACCTCAGCCGTATTTGGCACATTTTTTTTTTTTTTTTTTGAATTTTGAGTCCTCAATACTCTTCAACTTTGCATTCATTTGGCTTTAAAACCATTTTGATCTGAGCGTCACTCTTTTCAGTTTTATGTAGACGAAACGCGCGTCTGGTGTATTAAATTATCATCCTGGTACCTTTGATAACTTTTTAGGACATTTACCTGAACTTTAACTTAGTCTTATGGTAACAATCGTATAAATGATGATAATTCAACTCTATCATCCTTCGTCCCTGAATTGGTAAATTAAAAAAGCATGTTACTGGTCAGTGCATAAAGTCATATATAATAAATCAAATGTGTTATATCATGTTATCGGTAATCTTTATATTCCTTATCAAAAGTTTTCACGAGGACCAGGACGATATCTGTTTTATAATCCTTAGTCTTAGTGTCTCTTTTTTATGTTGTGAGGATGACTACCATCGCTGCAATCATCTATAACTCAAATGTGTCTTTTCAGGTCAAATATGTTGTGGTGTTACTTGTGGAATAGGATGTGCAAAACCAGTAAAACCGAATTTAAGTATACAAAATCCAAACGTTGTTTGCGAAATTTATCTTAACTTTTAAGTCTTTAAATCATTTGTTCTTTTGATAATCGGTTGTTAATTGAACTGTTTATGGATTATTTAAGTCATGGTTACCAATACCAACAAGACAGTGTTATTCTTAGATAAGTTTCGCTTGTTTGAAATTGTTTGCTTTTCAATGTCCGCACACTCCTTAGATACTAGCTGCTTAAGTCGAACACCATTGGTGAGTCTTGAGTAAACGAAATGCATATTTGAACGGTTTAATTTTTTACGGTATTTTAACTGAATAACGTCATCTTGGATTATATAATAGCAGTATAAAAAAATAGGTTAAGTTATCTGCTCCGAGTGTAAGATTGTTTACTAAAAAAATAGAAAAAATATTTGTATGATCTAAAAAGTCAGTAGAAACGTAATTCAGTTTTATTCTAGTTGATCTTTATTAAACAAATACGCAATATTATGATAAAATGCTAATCATATATTGCTCTTTAAATGGTCAGGACTATTTTTCTTTCATTTGTGCATTGCAATATCTGTATTTTCATAGAGTAAGCATATCTAATATATTGTTTAAGCCACCAAAACCAAGACAGGGAGTTTGTCCGCCAGTTCCTAAAGACGATCCAAACTTTTGTAACCTTGTAGATGTACGATATGACTGTGACACGGATTCAGATTGTACAGAAAGTAAGAATACAAATAACTCTAAAATAAATCACAAAAATACTGAACTCCGAGGAAAATTCAAAACGGAAATGCCCTAATCAAATGGCAAAATCAAATGATAAAAGACATCAAACGAATGGACAACAACTGTCATATATCTGACTTGGTAAATGCATTTTCAAATGTACAAAATGGTGTGAACCTGGTTGCATTGTAAAGTCCTAAACCCTTCACTTGTATGACAGTCGCATCAAATTCGATTATATTGATAACGATGTTTGAAAAAAAATAGGCATAAGCGTTAAAAAAGTCAAAATAAAGAAACATCAGTCATCACTGTGTCACAATCAATAAAGATCTTTCAGGATAATTCGAGCTGAAAAGCATATCTCCATCGAACAACATCGCCCAAAATGAGCAATAAAAACAAACATGATATGACATTATTTAATTCAAAAACATAAATACATGTAGTAGTCTATTTCAAGTTATTATAAAGACACAAATGCACATTTGGTATTTTGGTAGCACAAGTTCTGATAATAACTAAAACAAAAGCAACAACAGCTTAGTTGTGGACATGATTAATATTGTTGAGACAATACAGCAAATAACAAATCAGTTTACATTTGAGGAAAAGAGTTCAGTTGTATTGTACTCATTGTTGACTAATGTGCTGGCTTTGATGGCCATTTGCAATATATTTTAAATGTCAAACTAGCAATTTGGTTCCTCAGTATATATAAAAGACAAACTATTTTGCTGAATCTATATAAAAATAAGAAGATGTGGTATGGTTGCCAATGAAACAACTCTCCACAACATACAAAATGACGTGGCTTGTATTTATTACGTCTACGACTATGAATACTGAAAGATAATGACGGTTTAGCTAATGTCATTAGTCCATTAACCTGAATATTTGTGTAATATAAAGTCAATTGAAAATGCCTTTTTTGGGCATGCCAAAGCTAGAATTGTTTTATATCATTTAGAAAAATTATATAAATAGAAGTAATAATTATTCCTGAAAAACTATCATTACGAAAATTTTAAATGTTAATTCACAAAACTATTTCCTGTAAGTTAGTTTTACCCTTGTTTATTATATATGATATGATATACTATGTTTAGTCCTTCTTATAAAAACATATTAACAATTTTAAAAATTGTTTCCGTACGTATCTACGTTATCTTATATTTTTCATTTAAGGCAATAAGAAATGTTGTGGGACGCCATGCGGAGGACGAGGATGCACTAGTCCTATAAAGGTATGTTATCTTTGTATAAGGTAAAAGTCTTCATAGTAACATTTAACAATAAAGACTGTATAAAAATTTAAAGAGTAATGAAATAATCTAGTAAACATATTTCACTTACAAACTGGTTTTATTAAATGAAAAGGCAATTATCAAAAACGTTATGAATCAAGTGTCCAAGATGAAGAACAAAACAAACATAATCTTCAGAAATTTCAAATCGCAATAGGAGATGTGGTATGATAACCACTGAGACAAGGTTCAAATGATGCGGATATAAGCAAACATAGGCAATCGTGCGGCCTTCATTGAACAAGAAGAAAAACCTATACAATAAAAGTTGTAAAATCTGCTATAATAAGACTGACATGATAATTATGAATAAATCAATTGACAAAACTAATTACTAGTACCTAATTTAAAGCAAAATAATGTACGAAAAACAAATATGGCATACATGAACCAACGACAACCACTGAACTACAAGCACCGGTTTTGGGACAGGAACATACATAATATGGCGCAGAACCCTCTACCTTACCATGCTTACGTCGGACAGTGGTTAAACAACGCAATATATGAACTAACTATCGTTAAAGACTGGACGTTGCAGTGTATTAATTCATCCCAACAGCAAAAAAGACACTAAGTTAATATCTCAAAGTAATCGAGCTCACTGCCAGCTAGTTTAAAGCCAATAACAAGTAACAAAAATATTTATCTATTTATCAAACGCAAATCAATACACATCCAATATCATATGGATGTTGTATCAACACGGCATTAATAGCAAGAGAAAACCATGATCTTGCGCAATATTAATGCCAAATTATAATCAACTTTGCTTCCGAACGTTCGAATTAAGTTCCATTATATTAATAAAAATAATGGAAATGGCATTATTCCTCAATCATGATTTTTTCTTAATTCTAAATAGGGTGATCGTACTGGATGTCCACCGTGTTCCAACAGCCAACCGAGTACAGGTTGTCCCGCGTGCATACAATATCAGCAACTGTGCAACTCAGACAAAGAATGTAATAGAGGTCAGTAAATTGTACAAAAAACCATGACATCCAAAATGGACAACAATATTTGAATAGACCCTAATTAACTAGAAGGTTCAAATAATCTTTTTGTCTTTTATTTGTAAAACTGTTATATTATATATAGTTTGTTTATGTGCGTGTTACATTTTAATGTGTTGTGTTTCTGTTGTGTCGTATTTCTCCTCTTATATTTGATGCGTTTCCCTCAGTTTTATTTGTAACCCGTGTTTGTTTTTTTCTCAATCGATTTATGAATTTCGAACAGTGGTATACTACTGTTGCCTTTATTTGACAGAATTTTGTTTGGAAGAAATACTTTCTTCTCAGGTGGACACACTTTGGTTGCTTTAGAATCTGAAAGTGTTGTCTGATTACAGTGTACATCGTTGGCCTACCATACTCATGACTGATATTAATGACCATGATCTGTGAGCGCAGGAACATTTGTTCTATTACTCAGTAGACTTTCCCATTAAAGCACACACACTTTGTTAAAAAATATCGCTATTAATCCGTTATAAGTCCAAGTGTAAACAACATATGAAATTAGTATTTTTAAATGTCTATCCGATTGTTTTAACCTCAAAGCATGTGTTGCTGTTTTTTGTCATCTGAAACAAGTAGATAGTTTGTTCCTATTTGAATTCATACTCATAGGAAAGAACAAATAGTCTTCATTGGTCACCCTCTTCTTGTAATATTATATTTGACATATGCTTGTTGGTTTAACGATATAAAACATGGTACAGTTACTTTAAAAATCAGGCCAGACACTCTAATAATTTGTATGGCCTATAAATTAGCTTAGCGTCGTCAGAGAGCAATATATCTGACTTAAGTTTAATCTTTAAAAAAAATTCAGTTCACTCGACAAACATTCGTGTAATATGTAATGTTTTAGTAAAATAAATATAGAAAAACAACAGCACAAAAACAGCCACACATTTGATTATATTTGCTCGCTTAACGTCGAATGGAAACTATTTAGGATGGATTATATGCTGATATCAAATATAATAATAACACAATGATGATATGAGAGACCGTTGAATTTCCCGTTTGGTTGGTTTTACACGTGTCATTTGTGGGACTCTTTACAGCTTGCTGTTAGGTGTGAGCCAAGGCTCCGTGTAAAAGACCGTACTTTAACCTATAATGTTTGTTTTCTAATTTTACAAATTGTGACTTGGATTGAGTATTGTCTCCTTTGCACACACACCACATCTTTTTAGTTGTGTATATCTAATGTCTTATTTGTGTTTTACAATTTTTAAGGTCATCTTTGTTGTTTCAACCCTTCCTGTGGTACATCATGTAAAAGAACATATGGTCGATGAAACATTTTGTATTCATAGCAAAAGAACCCATGAAGAACCTCACAGAGGTGATGATGAGCTTATTTTTCGTTTATTCAATTATAACATAACTAATTGGGTCAATTATAGAAATAAAGACTGAATTAACCAGCATATGTTTTTCTTTGATTATTTACAGTTAGTGAATGGTTTTACTTCTCAATTACATTTGATTCGGGACTTTTCTTTTTGGATTTTCCTCGGTGTTTAGCATTTTTGTAATTTTGTTTCTTACACCATACCATTTATAGAATTACACTCTACACCATTGCACTAGACACCATGCACCTTATTTATTTACGCCATCTGCGCCATATAGTATACTGACATTACGACTTTTGTTTTGTAGATAAGTCGTTAGTTTCAATATTGTTTGGCATTCGATCTAAATGAGAAATATGGGTTTTGCTCATTGTTGATAGTACCTTATACTACCTGGTGTTTTGGAATGGTTTCATTTGTTTACTTATTTTGCGAAGCTAGATCTGTAACTTAGTCAACATTGATAAAATTAAAAAATGTACTATTTGTGTAAACCTTAGACTTCTTTGGCCGACTTTTGTTTGAGGGGGGAGAGAGAGACAGAGACAGAGAGACAGAGACAGACAGAGCCAAAGAGAGACAGACAGAGCCAGAGAGAGACAGACAGACAGAGAGAGAGAGAGAGAAAGAGAGAGAGAGAGAGAGAGAGAGAGACAGAGAGAGAGAGAGAGAGAGAGAGAGAGAGAGAGAGAGAGAGAGGAGAGAGAGAGAGAGAGAGAGAGAGAGAGAGAGAGAGAGAGAGAGGAGGAGAGAGAGAGAGAGAGAGAGAGAGAGAGAGAGAGGCAGGCAGAGGAGAGAAGAGGAGAGGAGAAGATACATTGCTAAAAGCAAATATGTTCAGAAATTGAGCCATAAAAGGTGTTATTACCCTTGAAAAGACGAATTAGTATGGCTAATCCCATCCGCTTGTCACGACGCACATCAAAAACTTACATATAGCATGTATAGCCTAAGGATGTAAAGCAGGACGAGGTTGTCAAAGGTCAAAGCCAATACAAAAGAATAGATAATTCATGGTAATCCAGACAAAGCTACT
>NC_092354.1:11047245-11049745 GCF_963676685.1 Mytilus edulis
TTTTCTGCCGTATAAGTAATATTTTTACAAACTTAAACAGAAAGTTCAATAAACATTGGAAACTTGTTCAGTGATGGAGCTATAATTCGCCATGGCGAAATAGGAAAAGAGACGGATAGCTTAACATGATTAAGTTCAATGTATTAAATTGGTATACCACTGACAATGCAATTTCACCATATACGTGGATATTTCAAGTATGTAAATGTTGAGAACAACATGCAATGTCTAATACATGAAATAAATGATAAAATAAGGTATAATAAACCCAATTAATTAACGTGACGCAGAAAATAGACAAACTGCCAAGACAATAATGAAGACTACATAAAGTTGTTTATAAAAGAAATGTGAGTCACAAAGACTAAAAAGTAAGTCAGGTTCCACCGAGATTTGAACTCGGATCGCTGGATTCAAAGTCCAGAGTGCTAACCATTACACCATGGAACCCTATGACATATTATAGACAATTTATATCTATATGAACATACGGGACGCACCGATTTATTATTTTCTTACTTTTATAACTTTCTTTCTATTCGTTACCGTATGAACACACTAGATATCAGATAATACGCCTAGGTGCATTACTCTACAACCAAGCTAACTGTTTTACGACCGTTTCAATCTTAGTGGGTGAAAGTGTCGGTATATACATCAGTTTATTTTGGCCGATAGAAATAATACGTTACTTGCAAACTAAAATGCATACCCCGTATTTATATAAAATTCCGATGAAAATTTTTTGGCAGGTTTTTGAGTTGATCACTGTTAAGTACATACATTTCTATATTTTTCTTAACAGGTTCCATGGTGTAATGGTTAGCACTCTGGACTCAGAAAAAGTCGAGTGGACCTTTACATGACAGGACGTTGTTTTTGTGTACAGTGAAAATATTACTCTATTATAAGTTTTTGCTCGGATTACCAAGCTAAAATATGGATTATTAACATTCTAACTTGTTTTAGAAGTAAGTTCTTTTCATTGATATTGAAAAAACGTCTTTATTAACTGTTTGAAACGTTGTAAATATTGTTGGATTGAAAGAGGCTACCCGAGGGTGAATTGTATAACTGTTTTTAACTATATTTATAATGGAAAGACTCCCGTCGTTATTAATGAGTACTATAGAAAACGCATGTAAACAATTTCGTCATATATCATTTACTGTTCATGGTGAGAATGACAGAGCCCGTGTATCTATAGTATTTACAAATCAAGATAGTAGTAAGACTAAAAGAAAATCAAATTCTACTGTCAACCGTGATAAAAAACGGATGAAAGAGTATAACAATGAAGATGCAAATAATTCTAATATTGAGAATCATACAGATGTGATTTTTTCAGATCGTTTATCTGAAATTAGTCAAATACCGAGTGAAAAGGTATCGACAAATACCTTAGATATAATGGATTTTGATGATAACCCGTCTGTGGCCTCTGCTACTACAGGTAACATTGAAGTTATAGAGAGTCCAAATATAGAACTGTCAATTGATACGTGTAATGAATTGTCTTTGCCATCAACCTGTTCAACGGGTAAAAATGTAAACAATGTGAATATAAGTAAACAAAGAATATATGGTGATAGAATTAAAAAGAATAAGTGTACCGTAGAAGGAGAAAATTTAGTAACAAAATTTACAATTAATAAACCGATTGATAGTGATATTGTATCCAATACGTCATCAGGTGTAAAATCATGTGAAAAATCGAAAGAACATAATAGAATTGTACCAGAAAGTGGAATTTTAAGTAAAATCGTTTTGAAAACAAGCCGGAGTGGTTTGGACATTTTGATAGGAAAAACGGAAAGAGGACGTCTGATATTGTTGCGAATGGGCCGTGAAGAGTTGGAACTTCTCCTTCCAGGGGAACATGAGTACCTTAGATTCAACAAAGTGCTAACCGAGGACTTTCAAGATGTACGAACAACACCATTAATGAATGATGCCGTGAATGACGGAATATTGAAGATAGAAAAAGTTGTAAAAATTAAAAAACTGTAACTTTTTTATTGATATTTTGTAATTTGTTTTTATAGTGAGAAAGTTGGTATGTTTCTGTGAGAAAATGTGGGAAAAAGTTTTTGCTGATTAATGATCATTATATTGTGATGTTGTTTGTTTGTCTTATTATTGCTGATAATGATCTTAGATTTAATACTTTCGATTTTTTTTTTTGCGTAGTGGAATGGAGACCAGCCCTGTGCGAACTATTATTTTGATTGTAACAATTTGTGTCATATGTCGGACAATAAGACTCTATAAACACGTAACTTTGTGATTTTTTCATTGTATTCTGTGTAGGCTTTTTATAATTGTGAATGTATGAGCTGAATGGTAGATTAGATAGAGATTGAATATAAGTATAGGGATATGATATTTTCTACAGAAAATGATATGTATATGTATATAAATATGAGTATCGAAAGTAAATAATCAGACAATTATGTTCGTGACAAATATTTCACGCTATATAGATAATGTTTCAAATGTG
>NC_092354.1:11069745-11079745 GCF_963676685.1 Mytilus edulis
GAAACCTGGTTTACATTCATATGCGATGTCTTTTATTTTACATACACCTGCTTCAATAAATGTCCTAAGATATAACATTTTATTACCATTTGTAATATTTGGATTTAGAAAAAGCGGAATATCAAAAACATTTTCTGAATTAACTTCAATATCTACATTTTCACAAATACTCTGCCATGACAAAATCAGACTTTGATAAAATTCTGGTAATGCATCTATTTTTCTTTTTCGGAGATCACAGAATAAAATTTCAATTCCAAGATTCATATTTTCAAACTTAGAAAAGAAATAAAGACAAGTTTGTTTCCATATAGCACAGTAGTTTTCATCCAACAGTCTACTCAAATATTTTAATCTAAAAGCATACATTTTCTGCATAATATCAGGAAAATTCAATCCTCCGTCAACTACTTTATTGATAATAACCTCATATGCTACAAGAGGAGGTTTATTATTCCATAAAAATTCTAAACATTTCTTTTTTATAAGTATGCAATACTTTTCAGGTATATTTACAACCATTAATGTATACCACAGTTTACTCATAAGTAAGGCACTAATAACACTTACTCTTCCATGAAGAGTTAAATGCCTCATTTTCCAAAAATTCAGGAGTTTTGTAATTGATTGTACTTTACCTTCCCAATTCAATTTTTCACATAATGTTTTATTTTTTCCCACCCATATTCCTAATAACTGTAAGACTTCATCACATTCTTTTATTTTCCAAATTTTTAAATCATTTGAACAAATTTTCCCTTTTCCAAGTGCTAAAACTTCTGATTTTTCTTTATTCAATTTTGCACCCGATGCTTTTTCGTACAATTCTAGTACCCGAAATGTTTCACTAACTGAATTTTTGTCCACTAAGGTCAAAGTTGTATCGTCAGCATGTACAAAAACCTTTTCTTCAACATTTGTATTTGGTATTACAACACCTCTTATCTCACAATTTTTCTTAATAGCAATACTCAATGGTTCTGCTAACAAAACATATAACAGAGCCGAAATGGGACACCCCTGTTTGACAGAGTTTTTCAATCTAAAGTATGGAGTCAAAAATCCATTACATTTAACTGAACTAAAAATGTTGGTGTAAAATATTTTTATCCATTTTTTGAATTTATTACCAAATCCAAATTTATCCAAAACTGCAAAAAGATACTCGTGTCCAGCTCTGTCAAATGCTTTTTCTTGATCTAATTTTAATAAATAACATTCTATATCATCCATTTCTACTAAATCCATAAAATCCCTAACACTAACAACTGTATCAGATATATCTTTTCCTAGAATACAACAGCTTTGATTTGGTGAAATAACTTTTGGTAGTACATACTTAAATCTATTTGCCATTACTCTGGCAAGTATTTTGTAGTCAACATTCAACAAGCTAATTGGCCTAAAGTTTTTCAAATCTGATTGATCACCTTTGTTTTTAAAAATTATATTTATATTCCCATATCTCATAGATCTAGATAATTCTTCATTTTCCTCAATACTTTGATAAATATAGAGTAATACATGCTTTAATTCATTGAAAAAATACAAATAAAATTCTGCAGTTATACCATCTGGTCCAGGTGTTTTCCCTTTTTTCATACCTTTTAAGGATTTTTCAATTTCCTCAATACTAATTTCATCATCACACATTTCTACATCTTCATCATCAATTTTTACATTAACATTATTCAATAATTCATCAACTGAATGCATATCAATACTAACACAAGAAAACAAATGTTTATAATAATCATGTATAACATCAAGTAAATCATTTGTTTCTGTAACAATTTTCCCATCACAATCTTTTATTTCACTTATCACATTCTTATTCTGTCGATACTTTTCTAATTTCAAAAAATATGCAGTATTTCTATCACTTTCTAAAGCCCACTGTGACTTTGATCTTAAAATTGCACCTTGACATTTGTATGTTTCAATATCTTCTAATTGCGTTTGCAATTCTAAAAATTGTTCACTGTCTATCTGAATACCATTTGCAGATTTTACTGATAATTCTTGAATTTTATTCTGCAATTTATAATATTCCCTGTTTAATTCTTTTTGCTTTTCTTTGCCATAAATTTGGCTTAATCTTTTAATTGTAAATTTTAAATTATCCCACCAAATTAAGGGATTTGACACATAAAAATCTGACCCAATTTCATTTGCAAATAATCTCTTCATTTTATCAATAAATAACTCATCTTGTAAAAATGAATTATTAAAAACCCACACACCTGGACCTCTTTCTACATTACAAAAATCTATCTTCATGCTGACGATACTATGATCACTAAAACAAGTATCCTTATAATGAATATTCTTAATACAAGATTTTAAATCTAATGACACTAGAAAATAGTCTATTCTGCTTTGGGTTAAAAACCCTTGTACAACCTGTTTTCTAGAAAAAACTTTTGTATTAACATTTCTATTTCTCCAAATATCATATAATTCTTTTTCTTGCATAAAATTACATAAGGATTTTACAGCCTTATCATTACAATGCATGGTTTTACCACTCTTATCCAAACTTGATAATGTAGTATTAAAATCTCCAGCAACTAATACATATTTTCCTTTACTAATTTTTTGTTTACACTTTAAGAAAAACTCATATCTTTCATTTACATTATTTGGTGCATATATATTATAAATGTCAATTAATTTATCATTAATTGTCCCTTTTATATGAATAAATCTTCCATTATCATTTTCCACTTCTAAAAAAATGTTTTTTAATTTCTTACTAACAAGAATAGCAACACCTTGACGGTTATTACCACTATTACTATAAAAAATATCTCCATCCCAAATAGTTTTATCTCTTTTAATTCTTTCTACAAACAAATCATTCCAAAATGTTTCTTGTAAACATATAATATCATAAAATCTTTCATTACACAATGAAAAAATACAATTCCTCTTATTGCTATCACAAAGTCCGTTACAATTAAGACTTATAACATTAAACATAGCCATTACTATAAAAAATATATTGAATATTATATAATATTTACAATCCATTTTTATTTGTTTCTATTTTTTTTTTGATGTGCCAACATAGCAGCTCTTACATTAACCTTAACTTTCAATAACTTTCGTCTTGCATTTTTTTAAAATATATTTTTGCATTTGTCTTCTACACTAGCCCACTCACTTTCTTCATCAGTCAATGGGTCAGTGTCCATACTTATTCCATCTAATTCACCAAATACACCATCATCTCCTCCCTGGCTGCATTTTTGTTCCAGAGAGGGGATGTTACTAATTATCTCATCATTAACATTTGTTTCACATGAAACATTTTCATTCATAATTTCATTTGTACTTAACAATACATTACATTTACTAATATTGCTATTAACAGTTACAATATGTCCTTCTGAAATCTGCTCACTGTCTTTATTCGTCATCTCGGTCGCGATCTTTGTCTTTACACCATTGTCGGTCGCGATCTTTGTCTGTTCACTATTGTCAGTCGCGATCTTTGTCTTTTCACCATTTTCGGACGCGTTATCAACGGTCTCTGTTACATCATCTGCCATGGCTTCATCAGCGTCTGTATATTCATCATCATCATCTTCATCTCCATTACCAATACCATCACCAATTGCTCCATCTCCATTACCATTACCATTTCTGTTAACGTCATCTCCATTCCAATCCTCACCATTAGCTTCTATATCATCACACATGATATCACTTGTGTGTACATCGGCAACAACTTTTACCACCTTTGACTTTTTCACATCATCACTGGTTCCCTGTTCCGAACTTATGACTGAGGGACCAACATCTAACGTATTCCCACTAATCGAGTCATTTTCACTTTCTTTTAATTCTGTATTGTTTTCTTCACTACTGGTGATAATTTCTTGATATTTTCTTTTGTGGTCCGAAACTCTGCCCCAAGGTGTTTTTCTTTTTCCTTCGGGTATATGACCAAATCCTTCTCCGAAATAACGCTTTCTCGTTAAACAATCGCAATCACTGTATGGCCTTAGGCAACTCTTACACTTATTCTCTAAACAGTTTTTACTAATATGTCCTTGTTGACCACATTTAAAACATTTAAATTCTGGACAATCTTTGTATAAATGTTCAGCACTATAACAACCCGAACAAACTTTGACCTGGTCATTATGAATAACCCTATAATATGCTGTTTCCTTCCCGCTAACTGTAAATTTCATAGAATACGGTATTGAGGCAAGTGTAGGTGGTAATTTTACTTTAAAAACCCTAGTACCATCATATACATTCGATCTACTGCTCATTTTTCTTTTCCTAATGTCAGTTACTATTTCAACACCCATTCTATCAAATCTATCAATTATTTCTTCATCTGTTACGTACATGCTCATATTGAAAATTGACACAATTCTAAATACTGATACTAGTTCATTTACACTAATGGATTTACCTTGTATAAATAAACCGTCTCCTGATATTTCTCCTACATTTCTCCTTTCCCGCATTACTACTTCATAATTGTTATCATTCTTGGGAACACACGCTAGCACCGATCCTACACCACATTTCTTTTCAATTTCATCTATCACTAATTCTGGGGTAATCACTTTAGTACTGCCAACATTCACACGAACAGTTTGTTCCTTTGAATAATTGTCATCCAAAGGGTACGTTTTGTCACCCATCCCGGGTGACAAAACAAAGTCTTTTTCAACAAAAAAGTTGAAAAAATCAAACGATATTAAGGTATATTATCACATTCTGACACAAAATATACAAATTCACATATACGATGACTTGGAAAAACACAGTTTTTGAATTAGATTGACTCTCTCGATATAAACACCTGTTTACTCTTTCATAGGTCAACCGGAAGTCTGGGTTGACCTATGAAAGAGTAAACAGGTGTTTATATCGAGAGAGTCAATCTAATTCAAAAACTGTGTTTTTCCAAGTCATCGTATATGTGAATTTGTATATTTTGTGTCAGAATGTGATAATATACCTTAATATCGTTTGATTTTTTCAACTTTTTTGTTGAAAAAGACTTTGTTTTGTCACCCGGGATGGGTGACAAAACGTACCCTTTGGATGACAATTATTCAAAGGAACAAACTGTTCGTGTGAATGTTGGCAGTACTAAAGTGATTACCCCAGAATTAGTGATAGATGAAATTGAAAAGAAATGTGGTGTAGGATCGGTGCTAGCGTGTGTTCCCAAGAATGATAACAATTATGAAGTAGTAATGCGGGAAAGGAGAAATGTAGGAGAAATATCAGGAGACGGTTTATTTATACAAGGTAAATCCATTAGTGTAAATGAACTAGTATCAGTATTTAGAATTGTGTCAATTTTCAATATGAGCATGTACGTAACAGATGAAGAAATAATTGATAGATTTGATAGAATGGGTGTTGAAATAGTAACTGACATTAGGAAAAGAAAAATGAGCAGTAGATCGAATGTATATGATGGTACTAGGGTTTTTAAAGTAAAATTACCACCTACACTTGCCTCAATACCGTATTCTATGAAATTTACAGTTAGCGGGAAGGAAACAGCATATTATAGGGTTATTCATAATGACCAGGTCAAAGTTTGTTCGGGTTGTTATAGTGCTGAACATTTATACAAAGATTGTCCAGAATTTAAATGTTTTAAATGTGGTCAACAAGGACATATTAGTAAAAACTGTTTAGAGAATAAGTGTAAGAGTTGCCTAAGGCCATACAGTGATTGCGATTGTTTAACGAGAAAGCGTTATTTCGGAGAAGGATTTGGTCATATACCCGAAGGAAAAAGAAAAACACCTTGGGGCAGAGTTTCGGACCACAAAAGAAAATATCAAGAAATTATCACCAGTAGTGAAGAAAACAATACAGAATTAAAAGAAAGTGAAAATGACTCGATTAGTGGGAATACGTTAGATGTTGGTCCCTCAGTCATAAGTTCGGAACAGGGAACCAGTGATGATGTGAAAAAGTCAAAGGTGGTAAAAGTTGTTGCCGATGTACACACAAGTGATATCATGTGTGATGATATAGAAGCTAATGGTGAGGATTGGAATGGAGATGACGTTAACAGAAATGGTAATGGTAATGGAGATGGAGCAATTGGTGATGGTATTGGTAATGGAGATGAAGATGATGATGATGAATATACAGACGCTGATGAAGCCATGGCAGATGATGTAACAGAGACCGTTGATAACGCGTCCGAAAATGGTGAAAAGACAAAGATCGCGACTGACAATAGTGAACAGACAAAGATCGCGACCGACAATGGTGTAAAGACAAAGATCGCGACCGAGATGACGAATAAAGACAGTGAGCAGATTTCAGAAGGACATATTGTAACTGTTAATAGCAATATTAGTAAATGTAATGTATTGTTAAGTACAAATGAAATTATGAATGAAAATGTTTCATGTGAAACAAATGTTAATGATGAGATAATTAGTAACATCCCCTCTCTGGAACAAAAATGCAGCCAGGGAGGAGATGATGGTGTATTTGGTGAATTAGATGGAATAAGTATGGACACTGACCCATTGACTGATGAAGAAAGTGAGTGGGCTAGTGTAGAAGACAAATGCAAAAATATATTTTAAAAAAATGCAAGACGAAAGTTATTGAAAGTTAAGGTTAATGTAAGAGCTGCTATGTTGGCACATCAAAAAAAAAATAGAAACAAATAAAAATGGATTGTAAATATTATATAATATTCAATATATTTTTTATAGTAATGGCTATGTTTAATGTTATAAGTCTTAATTGTAACGGACTTTGTGATAGCAATAAGAGGAATTGTATTTTTTCATTGTGTAATGAAAGATTTTATGATATTATATGTTTACAAGAAACATTTTGGAATGATTTGTTTGTAGAAAGAATTAAAAGAGATAAAACTATTTGGGATGGAGATATTTTTTATAGTAATAGTGGTAATAACCGTCAAGGTGTTGCTATTCTTGTTAGTAAGAAATTAAAAAACATTTTTTTAGAAGTGGAAAATGATAATGGAAGATTTATTCATATAAAAGGGACAATTAATGATAAATTAATTGACATTTATAATATATATGCACCAAATAATGTAAATGAAAGATATGAGTTTTTCTTAAAGTGTAAACAAAAAATTAGTAAAGGAAAATATGTATTAGTTGCTGGAGATTTTAATACTACATTATCAAGTTTGGATAAGAGTGGTAAAACCATGCATTGTAATGATAAGGCTGTAAAATCCTTATGTAATTTTATGCAAGAAAAAGAATTATATGATATTTGGAGAAATAGAAATGTTAATACAAAAGTTTTTTCTAGAAAACAGGTTGTACAAGGGTTTTTAACCCAAAGCAGAATAGACTATTTTCTAGTGTCATTAGATTTAAAATCTTGTATTAAGAATATTCATTATAAGGATACTTGTTTTAGTGATCATAGTATCGTCAGCATGAAGATAGATTTTTGTAATGTAGAAAGAGGTCCAGGTGTGTGGGTTTTTAATAATTCATTTTTACAAGATGAGTTATTTATTGATAAAATGAAGAGATTATTTGCAAATGAAATTGGGTCAGATTTTTATGTGTCAAATCCCTTAATTTGGTGGGATAATTTAAAATTTACAATTAAAAGATTAAGCCAAATTTATGGCAAAGAAAAGCAAAAAGAATTAAACAGGGAATATTATAAATTGCAGAATAAAATTCAAGAATTATCAGTAAAATCTGCAAATGGTATTCAGATAGACAGTGAACAATTTTTAGAATTGCAAACGCAATTAGAAGATATTGAAACATACAAATGTCAAGGTGCAATTTTAAGATCAAAGTCACAGTGGGCTTTAGAAAGTGATAGAAATACTGCATATTTTTTGAAATTAGAAAAGTATCGACAGAATAAGAATGTGATAAGTGAAATAAAAGATTGTGATGGGAAAATTGTTACAGAAACAAATGATTTACTTGATGTTATACATGATTATTATAAACATTTGTTTTCTTGTGTTAGTATTGATATGCATTCAGTTGATGAATTATTGAATAATGTTAATGTAAAAATTGATGATGAAGATGTAGAAATGTGTGATGATGAAATTAGTATTGAGGAAATTGAAAAATCCTTAAAAGGTATGAAAAAAGGGAAAACACCTGGACCAGATGGTATAACTGCAGAATTTTATTTGTATTTTTTCAATGAATTAAAGCATGTATTACTCTATATTTATCAAAGTATTGAGGAAAATGAAGAATTATCTAGATCTATGAGATATGGGAATATAAATATAATTTTTAAAAACAAAGGTGATCAATCAGATTTGAAAAACTTTAGGCCAATTAGCTTGTTGAATGTTGACTACAAAATACTTGCCAGAGTAATGGCAAATAGATTTAAGTATGTACTACCAAAAGTTATTTCACCAAATCAAAGCTGTTGTATTCTAGGAAAAGATATATCTGATACAGTTGTTAGTGTTAGGGATTTTATGGATTTAGTAGAAATGGATGATATAGAATGTTATTTATTAAAATTAGATCAAGAAAAAGCATTTGACAGAGCTGGACACGAGTATCTTTTTGCAGTTTTGGATAAATTTGGATTTGGTAATAAATTCAAAAAATGGATAAAAATATTTTACACCAACATTTTTAGTTCAGTTAAATGTAATGGATTTTTGACTCCATACTTTAGATTGAAAAACTCTGTCAAACAGGGGTGTCCCATTTCGGCTCTGTTATATGTTTTGTTAGCAGAACCATTGAGTATTGCTATTAAGAAAAATTGTGAGATAAGAGGTGTTGTAATACCAAATACAAATGTTGAAGAAAAGGTTTTTGTACATGCTGACGATACAACTTTGACCTTAGTGGACAAAAATTCAGTTAGTGAAACATTTCGGGTACTAGAATTGTACGAAAAAGCATCGGGTGCAAAATTGAATAAAGAAAAATCAGAAGTTTTAGCACTTGGAAAAGGGAAAATTTGTTCAAATGATTTAAAAATTTGGAAAATAAAAGAATGTGATGAAGTCTTACAGTTATTAGGAATATGGGTGGGAAAAAATAAAACATTATGTGAAAAATTGAATTGGGAAGGTAAAGTACAATCAATTACAAAACTCCTGAATTTTTGGAAAATGAGGCATTTAACTCTTCATGGAAGAGTAAGTGTTATTAGTGCCTTACTTATGAGTAAACTGTGGTATACATTAATGGTTGTAAATATACCTGAAAAGTATTGCATACTTATAAAAAAGAAATGTTTAGAATTTTTATGGAATAATAAACCTCCTCTTGTAGCATATGAGGTTATTATCAATAAAGTAGTTGACGGAGGATTGAATTTTCCTGATATTATGCAGAAAATGTATGCTTTTAGATTAAAATATTTGAGTAGACTGTTGGATGAAAACTACTGTGCTATATGGAAACAAACTTGTCTTTATTTCTTTTCTAAGTTTGAAAATATGAATCTTGGAATTGAAATTTTATTCTGTGATCTCCGAAAAAGAAAAATAGATGCATTACCAGAATTTTATCAAAGTCTGATTTTGTCATGGCAGAGTATTTGTGAAAATGTAGATATTGAAGTTAATTCAGAAAATGTTTTTGATATTCCGCTTTTTCTAAATCCAAATATTACAAATGGTAATAAAATGTTATATCTTAGGACATTTATTGAAGCAGGTGTATGTAAAATAAAAGACATCGCATATGAATGTAAACCAGGTTTCTTGAAAGAAAGTTATATTCAAGAGATTGTATTAGAAAAATTTCCGGAAGTTTCGGAAAATAAAATGTTACATGCAGTTAGAAATGTGTTAGAAACAATACCTGATGAGTATAAAGTGCTAGTTGAAGCAAATGTGCATGTTAGTAAAACTCCTGTGTTAAAACCCATGATTAAAGATGGCGTCCAAATTTGTTCACTTCCATCCACGACGAATTTTTATTATCGAATGCTTGTATCAAAGCTTTCTAGAGAACCTAAATCTGTATCACGATGGCGTTTGATGTAC
>NC_092354.1:11084745-11089745 GCF_963676685.1 Mytilus edulis
TTGTTGGCAGGTTTTTGAGTTGATCACTGTTAAGTACATACATTTCTATATTTTTCTCGGTGGAACCTAAGCTTTTTCTGCCGTATAAGTAATATTTTTACAAACTTAAACAGAAAGTTCAATAAACATTGGAAACTTGTTCAGTGATGGAGCTATAATTCGCCATGGCGAAATAGGAAAAGAGACGGATAGCTTAACATGATTAAGTTCAATGTATTAAATTGGTATACCACTGACAATGCAATTTCACCATATACGTGGATATTTCAAGTATGTAAATGTTGAGAACAACATGCAATGTCTAATACATGAAATAAATGATAAAATAAGGTATAATAAACCCAATTAATTAACGTGACGCAGAAAATAGACAAACTGCCAAGACAATAATGAAGACTACATAAAGTTGTTTATAAAAGAAATGTGAGTCACAAAGACTAAAAAGTAAGTCAGGTTCCACCGAGATTTGAACTCGGATCGCTGGATTCA
Source organism: Mytilus edulis (assembly GCF_963676685.1). NCBI lineage: Eukaryota > Metazoa > Mollusca > Bivalvia > Mytilida > Mytilidae > Mytilus > Mytilus edulis. The sequence continues at coordinate 11,085,235 of NC_092354.1, forward strand.
AAGTCCAGAGTGCTTTTTTTTTTTTTTTATCTTTATTAAAATCAAACATCATATAATACAAATAAAACAAAATATAAAATCAATTGTCCTTGATTGTTCTCATTATATACTATATACTATACTTTGTATTCACAATACTATCAATTCACATTTCAGTTACACAATAATTATTACAATTTAAAGACTAGAACATTGTCTGTTTCTTCTAACAACGGGTTATCCATTACAAACTTTTTTTGAAATATATGACTCATATTATGACTTTGACAGAGATAGACATACATATATGTTACATAATGTTTTAATGTATATTGAAATAATTTAATCAAATTTACATTAGAATAACCACTATTTAACAAGTTTCTCCTTCTGAAGATACAATATCTGGCAACAGACATAAAAAAATTAAGAAAAGAATCATTTACACCTTTCATATGCCATCGCAATCCCAAAATCAATAGTTCCTCACTTCTTACTAAACTTATCTTATCTGAATCACAGTTCTCAAATATTCTAACCAATAAAGATGACAAATAGTTATGAAAATCTTCAAGTTTATCACAATTCATAAATATATGCAGGATGTCTTCTTTTTCACTGCAACATACTTTACAGATATTATCATCAACTAAGCCTATCTTTTGAAGTTTTACATTAGTAAAAATACAGTTATGTAACACCTTAAAGTCTAACTCAACCAAATTAGAAGGTTTCCAATACATATTGACATGTTCCCATATTCTACTGAATGCTTCAGAAGTCACATCAAATTCTGATTTCCATAACTCAATACCAACAGGTTCTTCAACAATATTTTCCAACATAATAGTATATAATGTTTTAGTACTACATAATTTCAAATCATAATGCACATTTTTACAAATAATTGAAATGTCTATTGTTCTTGGCATAGATATTCTGTGAATATCAGAATTCACTGTGTTTTTCCATTCTACAGGTATAGCATTCAACAAATTTCTATATCTATCAACTACATATTGTACATTAACATCTTCATATACAATTTGAATCATTTCAACTATAGCATGATCTGGCAAGAAACCAGTTTTTACTTCAAAGCATATATCTTTGAGACAAACAATACCAGCACCTATAAAATCGTGCCATACAATTGTTCTATTATTAAGTACAATATTTGGATTAACAAACAAAGGCTGGTCATAAACATTTTCTACAGACAACGGAAACTCTATATTTTTCCTTATACAATTCAATGCATGAAAAAATTCTTGATAAACAACAGGAAGTTTTTTCAATTCACAATTTGGTATCACTGTATAAAAAACATTATGACAAAGTTTCATTTCATAAATTGAGGAAACAAAATACTTAAATGTGTATTTCCATAACACTTGATATTCATCATCTAACAATCTACCTAAAAATTTTAGCCTGAAAGCATATATTTTACATTTGATATCAGCAACATTTAAACCACCTCTACTTTTATCATCTATTATACAGTTGTATTTTACTAAATGACATCCATTTTTCCATATAAAATTCAGACAAAGTCTTTTGATCTCTATATAAGCCCATTCAGGTAATGCAGTAACAAACAATGCGTACCAAAATCTAGATAACATCAGTGAATTAATTACACTAACCCTGCCATGTATAGTTAATCTTCTCAATAACCATAAGTTGAGAAGAGATTTTATCTGAACTATTTTATTTTTCCAATTCATTTCATCACACATTTTTCTATTTTTTCCAATAAAAACTCCTAACAGTTGAAAATAATCTTCACAAACTTTAAGACCAATATGATCTTTTTCTACTACAGATAAAGTACCAGTACCTAAACATATTATCTCTGACTTTTGTCTGTTTATTTTAGCACCTGTTGCTTTGCTATACAAATCAAATTCCTTAAACACTTCAGGAATTGATTCCTTATTACATAAAGATAATGTAGTATCATCTGCATGCTGATAAATTAATCCCTCTTTATCACAATTGGGGACTTTTATACCTTTGATTTTGTCATTTTTAACAATTCTACAATGTAAAGGTTCAGCAGCAAGAACATATAACAATGCACTTATTGGGCAGCCTTGTCTAATACCATTTTTAATATGAAAATAGTTTGTCAAAAATCCATTACATTTTACAGCACTATTAATACCATTATAAAATATTTCAATCCATTTTACAAATCTATCACCAAATCCATATTTTCTTAACACATATAACAAATATTTATGACTCACTCTGTCAAATGCTTTTTCCTGGTCTAATTTCATTATATACCCTTCAAGTTCATCTTTTTCAATAAGTTCTATAATATCTCTTACATTTGCAATATTATTTGATATATCCCTACCAATAATACAGCATGTTTGATCATTAGATACAATCTTAGGTAACACTACCTTAAATCTATTTGCCATTATCCTGGCTAATATTTTATAATCAACTTGTAGTAATGAAATAGGTCTATAATTTTTCAAAGACTTTTTATCACCTTTCTTTTTATATATAAGACTAATCACTCCACATTTCATAGATCTGCCTAAAACCCCTTCTTTTTCAATAACATTAAACAAATCAAATAAAACATTTCTGAGTTCATTATAAAATTGACAGTAAAACTCAACTGTGAGTCCATCAGACCCTGGACTTTTATTTTTTGACATTTGATTTATTGCTTTAAAAATTTCTTCATGTGAAATATCAGCATCACAAAAATTACAATCATTGTCATCTATTTTTGTATCTACACTATCTAACAATTCTGACATTTTATCATTATCTGTATCTACACATGAGTACAATTCTTTATAAAATTTATATTGTAAATCTAAAATACCTTCAGTAGCATAAACTGATTCATTATTTTCATTTAGTAATTCTTTTATAGAATTATTCTCTTGTTTATATTTCTCCAAATTTAAAAAATACTTTGTACATTTATCTGACTCAACAGCCCAAATAGCTTTTGATCTGAGTACTGCACCTCTACATTTTTCTAATTCATATGCTGACAACTCAAGTTTCAAATTTTCTAACTTAGCTACATCAACATCTACACCACAAGCAGCTTTTTCACATAAAAAATTGATCTGCCTTTCTAATCTATAAAAATCTCTTCTATTTTCTTTTGCCATTTTAGAAGAAAAAAATTGAGAATATCTCTTTATTTTATATTTAAGATTATCCCACCAAATCATTAAATCTTTATTATACAATTCATTTTCTTTTTCATCAGAAATAATTTCTTTTACTCTCCTTACATATTCTTCATTACATAATAATGTATTATTGAGGACCCACAATCCAGGACCTCTTTCAATATTACTACAGTTAAAATTCATAATTACAAACGAATGATCACTTAAACTAGTAGTATTATAATATACATTCTGAACATAAGAAGATAACTTTTTATTTACAAGGAAATAATCAATTCTACTTTGTTGTAATTCTCCATTACAAATTCTTTTCCATGAAAATATTCTAGAACTTTTATTTCTAGTACGCCATACATCATACAAATTGTTATTTTCAATCAAGTCACATAATTTTTTACATGGTTCATCAATAACATGATTACTTTTACCACCTCTATCTAACATAGATAGAGAAGTATTAAAATCCCCACCAATTATCAAGTTATCTAACTTTTCAGTATACTGTTTAACAAAGTTAAAAAAGATAACTCTTTCAGCATTAACATTTGGAGCATACAATGAAATTACATTAAACAATTGTCCATCTTCTTCATATGTTATATGAATAAATCTGCCATCAGAGTCTTTATATACACATTTTATCTTATTTTTAAGATAATTATTCACTAAAACAGCCACACCCCTTCTACCATGTAAACTGTTACTACAATATTTATCACCTTCATATAGGTGTTTAACACTATTTACATAAGCATCATCCCAAAATGTTTCTTGTAATAATATCATACTAAATTTTCTATCATGAATAATACTTATAAAATTCTCAAAATTAATTACATTCTTTAAACCATTACAATTAAAAGAACAAATTACCACCATTGCAAAAAGAAAAACAATCTTGCATATAAACTTATCCATTTTTATTTATTTTTACTGTCAACCACCTTTCTAACATTTTTACCAGTCAAATTAGGAGTAGGTTTTGCAATAGATCTCCTTTCAAGTTTCCTCTGTTTTTTCTTAATTTTTTTGGCCATTTTTGCACTGACAAATTTATTTGGGGTGTCATTTTCACCATCAGAACAAATAGAAGACTCATTTTCATTTGCACCTTCCATGGAGACTTCTTCGTCACCAACGAAGGTGCTTTTATCATTAGAGCAACCCTGCTTAATTTCAATTTCATTTTCACTCACCCTAGTGACAATATTGTCCCCAGGAGGAGCGTCATTACTAGCTATTTTTAACTTTTTGCCATCAGAAAAATCCTTGTCTAAATTGATGTTTTCATTAACATCTTCCTCGTTATCTAGATTCAATAGTTCATCGTCTGTTATCTCATTATTACTTTCGGTA